>NW_005187536.1:1612748-1614617 GCF_000239375.1 Pundamilia nyererei | reverse complement strand
TCTCTGTGTTGGCCTTCTGAATGTGCATCCCTGCGCCTGTGTCAGTATTGTTTGTGTGTCCCTTTGCACAGATACATGGGTGCACGTGTGTTTGATCTGTGGAAGTGGACGTCGCTCCAGTAACGGCTTCTTGTAATAGAATCGCTCTGTGACGGGCAGTCGCCTCGTAACCGTCGATCAGACAGAAGCAGAAAAACAAAAGCGAGGTGAGAGAGCGCAGAGAGCCGGGCGAGGCTGTCTGTGGATATCAGAGCGGCGAACGTCGGCCCAGGTGTCACCGTCTTACCTGTAAACCATCATCACCTCATCATGATGACATTTTATTTTGGACATATAAAACAATGCACATACGCAGACAGATGCACATACGTGTGCGATCATAACTAACGTGTGGTTATTGTTTGTGGCGCTTTGTAGTTTTTTTTAAATTAGTGGTCAAAGATTAAGAATTGATTTTCATGTTTAAAAGCAAAGCAGTGTCATAAGTTTATATCATGACAAATAACACTGGATCATTAAATATGAGAAAATGATTACACTGTGATTTTGATTTGAGCCATACTTACCGATCAGTACGCTTCAGTGTGAGAGTAAATAAAGTGTTGTTCTGAGGACGATGCTGAGCTGCTTCAGTCTGAACTCACCTGCCGATTTATTAACGCTGTACTTTAGATCATTCCTTGGAGGAGGGGCTGTTGTGTTACTTTAGCTGCAGTGGGGTGATTACACTGGCTGCTCTAAATAACACGTGATGCTGAAAACTGTCTGTGTGTGATTTCAACACAGAGTAAATCCCTTTGTGTGTCCTCTGCTCTCAGCTCAAGACTTCTGCTCTGACACGAGTTTGTTGACAGATAAGTTCTGAGCAAAGCCGGGCTCTTGTTGCCGGGTAGACTGCAGTTGCACTTTTGGGGACGAAGCTCCTCATCAGCCACATGTTGTTCAGTGACCAGCAGCAAGCAATTAGTAAACCTAATTTAGCCAACGGAGCATGAGCTGGCAGCTGTCTGCAAACACACAGTTACAGTCTGTTATTAATGCCAGTGTGTGTGTGTGTGTGTGTGTGTGTGTGTGTGCATGTGTGTGAGTGAGTGAGCTGGGCTTTGGCTGCTAGAAGAACAATCAGGAGTACAGATATTCCTGACTTAGGCGTCCATCTCTGCTGACTGCGTGAGCTTCCTGGCGCTGTGTCACAGTCACATGCTGCCCACATCACGAGGGCGGCGCGTGTTTGCACACAGTTTACTCTGTTTACATGTTTTCTGTCACAGCTGCTGCCAAAAAATCTGTTTTCAAATTTGAGCAAATTGCCAACACACCTGTTGCCATGGATACATGTGCACGTGCGTAATAAAGTGTACGTGTATCCCGACTCCTGTCTAACTCTGTGAATCACACGTAACAGGATTCGCTGCCGCCTCTTTGTGAGCTCGAGTGCTGCTGGTTAACAGCACAGGTGAGCAGCAGTGCTCTGGGAGCGGGACAGGAAGTGATGAGGCACACGGCACTCACCTCGCCCCGTCAGGTGGGCAGGGCCAATGGCACAGTATGAGCAAAGATGGCGGCTCATTTAGAGTCAGTGATGATAAATTACTGACAGCAGGACCAGCATGAACCAATTAGCTGTTTGCTTTAATTATGATCACTAATGCTGTTGTTTGAGTCGTGAGTAAAGTTTTTACTCTCTATTATTTCTGGTTTTAAAAAATCAAAAATAAATAAATGTCAAATATTTCCGATGCAGTTATTTCTGAGCCTGTCCGGATGATTTGCTCTCTGCCCTTTACCAATCCAGCCACGGGCCCATCCATCTGGCCCATCAAGACTCACTCTCATTTCATCAGTCCATAAAACCTTAGAAAAACCAGT
>NW_005187536.1:1604908-1611177 GCF_000239375.1 Pundamilia nyererei | reverse complement strand
ATCCTCATCATTTCTGCTACACTGGCAGGGCTAGGGGCCAGGACTCTCCTCTTCGGGTTTTTGGGGGATGTTGCTAACTCCGGGTCCGATAACAGGCACCACACCCGCAGTAGATGTGCTCGGTGTGAGGTCTCGCAGCAAGCTATCAAATACGGCGCATTTCTCAGCTTTAACAAAATGTTATACGTCATCAGATTCGAGGTGTTACCTCCTTTGACAGTATCACAGTATCAGCTTAAAGCACTTGTTGCTGCTGAGTTTGCATCTTTTGCTGTGAAGTACAGCCAGACTTTGACCGCTTCACCTTCGGCATTTTGAATCTGTAGCTCTGCTCTAACAGAACGTACGTACCTGGGCCCGCCTACTATCCTCGGAAATGTAAAATGATTGGCTGGAATCTAAAGTGTATCACAGCTCAGAAAAAAAAAGCACCTGAAATGTGCGCTGCTTTTCAGTCTGGTTACTACCGTTTATGTCAGAACTGGTGCCATTTACTTCACCTTTATCTTGTTTTAACTTGTTGTGTTTGGTCTGTGGTCCTTTGTCCCCTCTGCTACAGATGAAGAGGTATTCAAAGAATGAAAGGTCAGCAGCCTATTAATAGCAGCACTGAGAACACTGTAGGAAATGCCGATGGTCTATTTCAGTGACCGCCTACTGCTGAATAATACACTGCATACTGTAGATGAAACTACAGGACATACGTTCAGCTCCTCGGTGGATTTTCAGAATCCCAGACTCCACGATGAGCCCCGAGACTCTGTGGGTGCCATGTTGCACACACACACATGAACACACACTGGCTAGAATCAGGCAGTAACAACAGGCGTGTGGAGAGTGAAGATTCAGGGTGTTGTCCTGATTGGCAGAGAAACGAGCGCGTGCAGCAGAGTCACTCTGCCGCTGATTGTCAGGAGAAGAAGAAATGATAATAAATGAAGTGGCTCATGTGTCATTTCACATAATCTCTCAGCCAGCAGCAGGATGCACTTTGGGCTGATTTCACATCTAAGGTGCAGAAAATGTGCAGAACAATAAAAGAAACGGACGTGTTGTTGTTGAAATGCTGGTTTGTAGTTTTCCAGGATAAACAGGTGAAGCAGGGCAGCGACCTTTGTCTGCAGGTGATGCTTAAAGATTGCATTCAGGCTTTTACAGCACAAAGGTCAGTGAGACGTGTTTGCTGCACTGTGACATCAGAGACAGTGAACGAGGGGAAACAGAATCACTGGCCTGTGCTACGAGATCCTCCTTTATCTTTTGTTCTTTATCTCTCTAACTCGAGCCACGGCCGCCCGACGCCTCGAGTCTTCACAGGAGGTGGAGCATCGGCAGCACATTAGCACAGCAGCGTCTGCGGCCTGTCTGTGCAGGAGAGATGTCACGCACACGGGAAAAACATGAGCTCGTAGCGTGAGCTGCATGCAGTTCGTGTGGACAGCAACACAGATTCTGTTCCTCTGTTTGTTTCTGACATGCAACATTTTAAAAGGCGCCGGCTTGCTTTGACATTTAGCTGTGAGTACTGATATGTGTAAATAGTGTTTTGTTCCTCAGTAAAATAACTTTCTGAGCCGTGTTACTCATCGGCCCCGTGGCCCACGAAGCTGCATGCGCTCACATTTACCCAAACACAAACCAACAAACAGGACTTGAAAATGTCCTGATATTTTTGGAGAAATATCGCAGCGGGGTCGCCAACCTCAGCTCGACTGTGAGAGGAGCTCCGAATGGAAGCAGAAGGAAATTCAAACATCGAGCTCTTTGTACATCCAGTTATACGTCTCTGTGCACATTTCAGATTTTGATATTGTAGCTTCAAAGGTGTGAACTTAGTGAAGTAGAAACCATGAAAGGTACCACAGTTTGACATAAAATGGAATTTTTGCACCAACAAGTTGATTCAAAAAGAGCTGAAAACATTGCAGATCTCAGCACAGTGTGTCCTCAACGAGTAGAGGACAAAGGACGAAGTGTGAGGCCTACAAACATCTGATACACACCTGCCACAGGTCACACTGCCAGTGCAGTAAAAGCACGGTGAAAGAAACACAGAGAGGAAGTCTGTCCGTCATGGATGGTCCTCCCCCAGCACACAAACACTGTGGGGTCATCCTGACAGAGAACAGAGCTGAAGGCAGAAACATCCAAAGAAGAGCTCGGAGCGTCCTCCTGTGTAAAAACTGTTTCTGTTGTTTGTGTTTGCACATGCTTCGATACATCGCTGCACCTGTTTCCCATCTCTGAGCAAATTACAAAGAAATAATAAGAAGTGTGCATGTGTCCTACACACAGAGGACAGCTCGGTGCTGGTTGCATTTACCAGCTGCATGAACATTTACACCTGTTGGCAGGTCTGCAGACCTCACCTGATTAGCATGCAGTCATCACCTGTTGGAGTCCACCTCCTCAGGTGTCCACAAAGCTTCCAAAGCAAAATGTAGTCTTTGGCCTGAGTTTACTACAGACTACAGAGGGAAAAATTCAGCTTCTGTGATCTGATCCGACGTTCGTGTGAAGTTGGAGTTTCCATCTGTGACTGAGAAGTTTGCATCTGAGGAGTTTGGATTCGCTGCCATCCATCCAACGAGTGCGTGCCAGCTCTGCTCATTTACAGCACAGCTGTCACTCAGCACCACTCTGTCAGCTGCTGTCAGAAGTTTGAGCCCCAAACATACAGAACGTCTGAGACGCTGTTCTATGGAGACCGCAGGACAACAAACGTCCTGCAGGTCGCTGCAGACTGTGCCTTCTCAGCCATCCGACCTTTAGATCTTCATCCAGAATGAAGAGTCCTGCTGACTGCAACATTCAAAGAACGACCTGTGAGTAAGTATAACTAAGTATAACTATACCCAACTATGCTGTATAATAATGAAATAAATACTTTGCACTGCGTGCTGAAGAACAGAGTAGCAGAATAAAATAAGATACTTGTTTTGTTCCTGTAACCTCTCCTGGATGGCAGGCTGAGTATCAGACTTTCTACCTGAGCCAAAGTGTTGTTTAACCTGCTGATCACAGACAGACTTTCTGTACTTAAGTACAAGTACAGATACTAGTGTTAAAAATACTCCAGTAAAAGTATTGAAGCCACTTTTTTACCCAAGTAAACATTAAAAAGTACCGACTCTGAGCTCAAAGTAAGAAAGTGAACCGTAGCTACCAACCATTCTTAGTCTGTTTTGTATGAAAATCCATAATTTATTAAAACACGTCATATACGGATCCAATATGTGATTAAACCGCATGTTAAATTCAAATCTGCAGTTATCAGATGTCACTGAGCATCCTTGCCTCTAACTCTAAGCTCTCCTGTCCTTCTTTCTTATCTTTCTCCATCTCTGAGTGGACGTAGCTCATCTGTCTTTTCTCTCCCTGTGAAAAGCAGCTGGACCTTTAGCTGCAACTCACTGTGAGACAAACTGCAAACACACAGTTTGTGTGTTGTTTGGTGAGCTCGTAGAAACGCTGCATTTCAAATGACCTGACACTTAAAGCTGTTACTCGCTTCATGCTCGCTCCTCTTCAGCAGAGCTAGCTAGATGCTGAAGTGCCGCTAACACAGCTTATGGACCTGCAGTCGCTCCTCCCGAGTATAAACACCATAAATGTTACTGCTGAACATCAAGTACGGAGCCTGCTTTGAACATGTGGGGAGTGGACAGTATATAAAGTGTATATATCATTTACATACTATTGTATAAATGTAAAGAAAGGAGATATTTGTGTTCAAATGTCGGGAGTAAAAATAAAAAGTAGTCAGAAAAGTAAATGCTCAAGTACAGATACGTGTAAGTCCAGTAACAAAGTATTTGTACTTTGCTAGTTCCCACCTCTGTGATGCAGACAGTGCACTGACCAAAATGGACACATGACGAATAAAGAAATGATGTCATCAGCGTTCTGTTTGATCTCTGCGAGTTTCTGTTTGATGAAACACTTTGAATTACAAGTGAAGAATTCTTAAGGATGCAAATTTCGACGCTGCCTTACATTTAATCATGTGTGCAGGCCATGCAGCCACTTTGCTTTCTAATCATCCTCATTAGTGCGATTTTATGTTGAAGCAGTTTGATTTTTCTCCTCTTGCACGCTATCACAGTCTAACACATTTATAGTTTAGTGGGAATTATCCGAGGTCTGACTGGATGCAGTTGATGCCGCTATCATTGCTGCAAACGAATCCTGCAAATGCAATTAGTTGTGCTGCTGGTGCAACAGTACACAGAGTCTTAAAGTCTGATTAATTAGATGAGCTTCATGTCCTTTTCCATTATGTGACACGGCAGCGCCGGGACGTGTTTACTCCACGTGAGGGTGGAGGTGTGAGCATATATACATTTACACTCATGAGAGAATGCAATGCTCACTTCACCACGAGCAGACAAGGACCAGAGCAAATCTGTTTCAGAGCCGCAGATAAGACACAACGAGCTGCTCAGCACGAGAAACTGCGCGCGCTGCTGCACAGCTGAAGATCGCCCGCTCTGATTGGCCGTGTTTCGTACCTGCAGTCAAATTAAAAAGTCAAGTAATGAGAACAATAAAGAGGCAACTCTTCCTTCTTAAAAAGGAGATTGAGATTCTGCTATATGTCGGAAAATATGCCAGCATGTCTGTAGCATGCTGCAGCCAATCAGAAGAAGGTACCTGCAGAGATCCCACACAAGCAGGAAGAACACAAACTGCACACAGGACGGCTGAGTCGAGCTCAGGACTTTCTGTGTGAGGCAGCCGTGCTAACCACGGAGCTGCCCTGCGCTGCAAGGAGCCATAAATGAGCTTTTAGCTCCACTTTAACGTTCTCAACGTGTCTGAAATTTGGCTCTCAGTCACAACATGGGGAGGCCTCACCTGCAGTGTTGCATAATTTGACTCAGGAAGGTTCTGCATTCTGGCAGCAGTGGTGCAGCACGCATTCGATTAGATTTCTATTATCTTTTCAAACAGTGTGGGGAGAAGCTGATTATGGTCAAGAGTAATTGGGTATAACTGTCGTGCATTATGAAATTATTTGGATATATTTACAGACTTTGAGAGTTTTTATTATTATTACTGCGTCTTTCTCCCTGACTGCTTCCTTTCATAGTCGGATTAATGCAAATGTTTGGACCTGTACAGTAGCTGGACTCTTCACAATATCACAAAGATGGAAGGTTAAAGCAGTTAAGCTGTAAACGCTGTGGTATCACACGTACCGGTGCATTAAAGATAACGTGCGAAACGTGAATCGTGTAACAGATCGAGTATTTCAAACATCAAACAAATTCTTTTTAAAGAGATGCAGATGTTGTGGAAGAGACGTCATCCCTCACAAACAGCATCCAAACATATCTGTAACTGAGCTGAATGTTTCACGCAGCGTCCGTCACGGGCGCAGCTTCGCCTTCATCCATCTCCGGGTTTTTTTCGGTGCATCACAAAGATAACTGACACGTCAAGTGTCTGCAGAATCAGAAAGGAGACGTGTTCGCTGTGAAGGGTGGTGGGGATGTAAGTACCATTCACAAAGAGGGCTGAGTCTGGCTTTGCCATGTTGCCATGGATACCATAAATGTCTCATGTGGACAGCCCAGATGTACTTGACCATCTGTTTCATTTATCAGATAAACGGAAACACACGTGCAGAAGTTATTTGTCTAATGTAACCGCTAAACCCCGACCACTCCCCCGCATCAGTAACGCACTGCATGGACCCCAAACCAACACACAGAACAAAATAAGACATGTTTTTATTTTTAGCACAATAAAGCTCGATGACAGCGCTCTGCGGCCTGCTGTGCTGAGGACAGCACTAATGCGATGTCCTGGGCCCGCACAGCAAAGGTGCCGTGACCACCATGGCTGTCACGAGCAGCACATTAGCTCATTAATTCATTTTGTCTATCTCCAAAACAGCAGCTCCCAGCCAAAGGGCTGCACTCGTGCCAGCTGCCTCCCCTGTTAATCTGATTCCTCACCTCGTTGGCCGGGCCAGCAGCGGGGCCAGCAGCGGGGCCAGCAGCGGGGCCACCGCCGCGTTTTGTCATCTGCTCAAGAACACAAAGAGACTTTTGTTGTTTCCATCTGGTCACGTGTCTGTTTGTTTGTGGGATCTGGACAAAACGTCTGCAGGTGGAGTGGTGTGTGTGTTTGTCTGTGTGTGTCTGTGTGTCCGTGTGTGTGTGTGTATGTGTGTGTTTGTTTGTTTGTGTGTCTGTGTGTGTGTGTGTGTATTTGTGTGTTTGTTTCTTCGTGTGTCTTTGTGTGTGTGTGTGTGTGTGTGT
>NW_005187536.1:1592935-1604616 GCF_000239375.1 Pundamilia nyererei | reverse complement strand
TGTGTGTGTGTGTGTGTGTGTGTGTGTGTGTGTGTGTGTGTGTGTTTATTTGTTACAAAGTGTCCAAAGCTGAAGCTGATGAATGATTATTTCCTGATGGAGACTTTAACGCGTTCACTCCATGAATGAATGTGAAAGATCTGGCATCATGTTTTGGATGTGAAGTCTCAAAGCCCCCATGAAACACGTGTTCCTGAGGTACAGCTACCACGTACATGTAGTAAGCCACGGTGATGTGGAGTAAGACACCACCCACGGTGTAGCTGGACGGTTGGCCGGCACCCACACGTCCTCACCTGTGTTGTTAGATGTGTGGGATGTGTGTGGGATGTGGGAGGAATGAATAAATGACACCACGCACTTTTGGAAATGTAAACAAAGTTTCTTGCCAGATGACAGAAACGCGTCCACCTCATGATAGCGCTCTGCTCGTCGTTCCCGTTTAACACACGAGTTTGGAGCTAATCAGAGAACCTCTGCGTGTCCCCCGCCCGTCCAGCTCGTCCACTTCGCTCCGGGCTGAGGGCCGCGGCGTGCCGCAGTCAGCAGGCGGAGACTCTCGAAGCTGTCGGCAGACATTATAATCAGAAGCAACCGTTGATCAGAGATGTGATGAGAACTCTGGACTGACCTGTGGAATAACTGAGCAATCACAAAAATGGTGCTAAAAAGCTCTTTAAAACCTGCTGGTTTTTATCCGAGCTGATTACGTGCACGATATCTCCAAATCACATTTGAGTGGTTAAATACATGCATGTGCTTCACAGAGGGACTTTAAACTGGCCTAAATGTTGTACACTGTGAGTGTGGCACCAGTCGATGGTCAGAGCTGCTCACATGTACGTGATTTGGTCTCTGCTCTGACTCCAACATGGTAATCATTTAATAATACTGACTGTAGTAGTTAAGCACACAGGAGGCGCTGGCTGATGATTTACAAACATGCAGGGACGCCGCACCTTTTAAAACGAGGCTTTCTGTATCTCGTACCAAGCTCGTTTCATGGCGCTCATACTTCACAGCAGAGTGTTGATATGCAAATGCTGCTGTTTCCCCGGCTTCCTTGTGTCACGCTCGGGCCGGCAGGTGGCTCTTTTATCTGCTTCTGCCCCTGAAAGATGAAGAGGAACGATAAAAAGGAAGATTACAGAGAAACAAATGCTGAGAGACAGATAAGAGGAGGCTGCAGGTCAGGCTGTGAAAGAGGTCGTAGGAGAAGCCCAGCAGAATCTAAAGGGAGTGAGAGAGGGACACTGAGACCGGATCAAACCCGACCTCGTTTTGTTAACGAGTCCACGGCTCTCGTGGATTCTGAGCGAAACGAGGAAACAAACAAAAACAAGGATTCAAAGTTTAATATGAGAGCGAATGACGGCCACGCGCCGCAATCAGACCCGTAAGGATTCTGGCAGCGACACAGTTTTTGTCTTTTTGCAGCAGCACCGCGGGTTCATTGTCCTACTTTGGAAAAAAAGGGTTAGAAAAATGGGACGTTCAGGTCAGCCGTTTGATCTGAGCCCAGCAGAGGATGTTTTTCACTTACTGAGGACAGAATCGAAGGCAGGGAGCCACAAACGAGCAGCGGCTGAAGCCGGCCTGGCGAAGCATCTGCAGGGCGGAAAAGCAGCGTTTGGAGACTTTCTGAAAGGATTTCTGTTGTAAAGACAATCGTTACATTTAGAAGGACGTCAGTGTGATTAGCTGCAGACTGACCGCGCCGATGTAAGCTTCCTCATGTGAAGCTTTGTAGGATTTAAAGTCGGTTAATGTTGGCTGTGACTGAATTTGGGCATTTGGGGTCCAAACAGCATGTAATTGGTTCAGGAAAGAAGAACCAATGTCATGAGCTCCCATGATGTATCAGCGAGGCCATCTGGATTATAATGAGCAATTAGACGAGTGTACTCACTGTCATTAGCATCCGCACTGATATTCATCACAATTACCATCTGAGATGTTGTCATCCATCAGCATGCTGGATCGTACTGGCTCTCTGTTTTCTTTCAGACCTTCCTTCCTTCCCCCCGTTAAACGGGATGCTCGCTTTTTGGTCGTTCTAAACATTTGGGGTGAATGAGTCACGTCTCGGCACAACGGCGCTCTAATCTCCTCTGTAACACCGCCTGTGGCTTTATAGAGACCGAAACATGCAGACAGCGTTACGAGCTCGGCGATGGATCTATGTTTGTGTGTGGCTGTGCACACGCTCCACGTAACACGCATGTGAGAGAAAAGGCAAGCGTGAGGTTGGAAGAGGTGTTGTGGGCTGTTTAGAAAAGGATGCTCGCCCCCGAGTGCGAGCAGGCGATCGGTGTAGGTGTACATGTGCGAACACGAGGGTAACGCAAAGACTCCTGCGAGGAGAGGAGGAGAGAGACGGGCTCTTGGCTGATTTATCTTCCCACATTGTGACTCACCATTTGTCAACCACACAGTTTACATTTCTAAGCAGGAACGGAGAAAGCCAACGAGAGAGAGAGGGGAAATAACAGGGAGAACAGAGGGAATTTAGAAAGTAGGACATCAACTCGCTGAAGCTAAAATCTGCTCTGCACTGTATCATAGTCTTGCATAAGGTTGCAATAGAAGCGATACCTTTGGATTCATGATGGCAGCGTGCGTTTGCAGCACAATGACTTCATTGTTTGGAATCCATTAGCATGAATGTACTGTACGCAGGCTTGATGGCTGCTTGACCGCATCCTGACCTCAGCATGTGTGGATCCACTGTGTGAGAATGAACTAAAGCCATTAACATGAAGTCTTTCCAAACAAACGCCAGATTGGCTGTCAGCACAGACGCAGGTTTTTCTTGTTTGTTATTTGATGGATATGATCAGCACGCCGTGTTCGCCAGACTATAGATCCAACAGCAACTGGGTTGTTAGAGCGCGTGCACGTGTGGGCGCAGTGTTTGGGCGACTGCCTTCAGCCATCACCGAAGTACGAGCCAAGTGATAATGTGTCACTATTGGAAACGTGCGCCGTAAACACCTGACGGAGCTTACGCTCATGTTGTGGTTTGTAAACTTTTGTGAATGTGACAAATTCACAGTGAAAACGTTTCCTGCGCTCGCGTTGGATTTCATTTCTTTCACTGTTATAATAAAGTCATGTTTTCTATGACTTGATTGCGTTCATGAGCCAGTCACGTCCTCGTTTCCACCCCTGGTCTCACGTGGTTATGAGCACGTGTCCAAAAATCACCCACAGAAATGCGCGCTGTGGCGTTTTTTAATGACAGGTTTGTGATTGGAGGTCAAATCGATCTTTGATGGCCTCCGATAGCCGGCTGCACCGTACAGCTTATTTATGAAAGCAACACATGAATCCTGACAAAATGAGGCCTAAACAAACGGAGCCGTGCGGCTCTAAACTGAGGGGGAAAGAGGTGCCGTCATATAGACCCAGATGACTCAGACGGTTATTAAGGCCAGTCACATCAGATCGCTTTTATTTATTTAGCCAATATCACAACGACTCAGGGGGCTCTGCACGCTGAGGGGCTCCCTTCACCCTCCGATCTTTGAAAGGTCTTCGTGCACACCTACAGCTTTACAGTCAGACAATATGAATATCAGTAATGTGATGCAGTTATAACCAGTGTGTGTACACAGGACCTGAACTATGCACAGACACACTCGTGTCTTAATAATACATCTTCACAAGACTGTCAGCCTGGCAGCAGATGATCATTAGCGCCCATTATGCAGTCTCTGAATTTCCAACACGAAAAAACACATAACTAAAATTAATAAAGAGACTAAATTAAAAGCAAATGAAGCAAAGGCAGCTGCGTCCTCACACATCCAAGATTCTGCAGTAAACGACAAAGCAAGTGCATTTTATAAATATATGGCACGTAAAAACACCCCATCTGATTGGATAAACTCAATCAGTGGCTGTGCTTTCCCATCAGGCAACAAGCATTACTAACCGCATGAGCTGCGGGGAGTGCCATGCGCAGCTTTAGCACTGCTGTTTGGCCCCGGAGCGTCAGCACATTAGCAGCCCTGACGAGCACGGAGACGCTGCAGATTCTGGCTCCGACTCAGCACTGAAGCAAGACAAGAGTTCTGACACCTAAAGCGATTATCAATAGGCAGTGACACGGGCTTGGCTCATCACTGAGGCAGTTATGGTCTGTTATTTCCTGGCTTCCAAAAATAACAGGCCACTTGGGTGAAGTAGTGGAGTACGCTCACATGTTGGGTGGAAACCGTGGACGCACTTTCCAGTTTTTCTAAAGGTTTGAGATGATGATGAGCAGCTGTACCTGTCACTACAACATGTGCACTTACAGAGTAATCGATCGTGTTAGCTACGATGGTTTATGAATCCTGATGGCCGTGCTGGTACTGGGACTTGTTATTGATGGATAGCTCCGCCCTGACTGACTTAAACAGCTCTTTATGTTTCATACAAAATATCACACGCAGGCTCATTTAAAGGCACGTGGAGCTGAGCTGTGTGCACTGCAGGTTAATTAAAAATCTCCTGTTATACAAGTGGACTGTTGGCCTTGAGCTGCTGGAGGAAAACAACACAGACACTCGTGAAGTATTATTGAAATATCGATGAACATTTTTTAAAGTGAATACTTTCAAACAGAATCAGGCTGCAGGCTGTGACTCTGATGCACGGACTGCAGAGCAGTTTTACGTGTACTTGTCCTTTGTAACAGTGAGAGGATGCGATCCCGTCTATCGCACAGAGATGCTTCCAGCGCGTCTGGATCCTAATCTGCACGCTGCTCGTAATATGTTCCTCTAAAGCTCGGCTAACCCCCAGCACCCGTGTGTCATGGGTCGACTGATGCATCACGACATGTTATTGGTCCAGCTCAGGAGACAGCTGCATCTCACTGCCTATCTTAATAACACCGGAGAGAAACTTCATTTGTGTTTTAACAATGCTTCAATGAGTTCTTGATCCTGTTAGCTACAGTCTGCTCTGCTGTGCTGGCTCTGTGCGCACATCGAGCTAATACATTTAAATGTGCAAAGTTAATAAAGCTTATTCACAAAAGCATTTATAAATGTTATACAGCTGCTGATGGGGGTCTGTGTAATAAACAGACAGTCAGTAGTTATCAGCAGCTACAAGCAGCAGGGCCACACATGATCAGGGCGCAGTTTAAAAGAGCGTATTTATATTTCCTGTCTATAAAAAGAGGATTTGCACAAACTGCACTCTTTGATAACTGTTTCCTAGTAAACTCATTATGATCACATGTGAAAATGTCCACGTTAGACAGTGTAGCATGTGCAACATGATCAGGATGTTTATATCGTCACAGCTTCCTCATCTAAGAAGTAGGAACACCTGAAACCGTAACAGGAACTACCGGGACCCTGACTGGGCCTGGTTCGTCAGAGCTCTCTTCCTCCCCACTTTCTAATGCTGTCACTGTGGTGATGCTTACAGTGAGCTGCGACTTGTTAGTTCAGCATGTTTCTCTCATAAAAGTGGGAGCAGGGAGCCGTTTATCTTAAGAACATGTTTCTTCATTTATTGTTTTATCGCTGAGGCAGAAAAGTGATTATGGAAAATTTACCTAACATTATGTTGTGAGAGCTGGCTTAAGCCTCCTGTAATCCCTCAGCACATCACCAAAGTGCTGCAAATTTACGGAAGCTTGAGCATGTGCGAGCTTTGTGCTGTTTGTGAGTGTTGTAACCTCCCTCTCTCCTTCACCTCGTCGCTGCGTTCAGCGTCGTCTCCCGCCTGCGTCCATTTTGTTTATTTTTTCAGCTGCTATCTTATCGTTCGCCATCGTTCGTGCCGTTTCTTTCCAATCTGCTTCCTTCCTTCTGTCCTTCCTAACATTCCCCCTGATTTCGCCACGTCTACAAAAACCATCATTATTTCCCGTTTCCCTGCTCTGACTGTCCCCCCAGTGTCTCTTTTTAACTCCGTGGAGATGAGGAGGCTTTGAGGCAGGCTGGGCTCTGCTATAGGTCGTAATGATGGTGCTGGATTCTATAAAAAGCCTGCAGGCAGCTGAATCGATGGCTCCTGTTGTCAAATTGCACCTTACCCAGAGAGAGCGACAGAGGCTCTTCAGTTTCTCCTGGCTGTGTCTCTACTGTGCACTTGTGTGTTTCTTGCATTGTGTTACTGTGGGTGTGTTTCTCCAGTGGAAGTGTGCGTACTCGAGCAGGCTTGGCCTCAGCAGGACGCTGCATTAGCCACACTTAATTCTTTGGAGCAGAAAATCTCTCTGGGCTTGTGATTGTGTTACTTGACAAACAGCTCGGCTGCACTTTTCTCGCTCTGGAAACATGCTGTATATTCCACAGTGGCAAATAACGCTGATGGAGCCCGAGAGCAGAAACGCTCTCCTCCCATTCACAGTTCTTATAATGTTTAATGAAAGTATGTTACGCTCATGCCCGGGTGAGCTTGCCTCCCAAACTGTGTAATATTGTGTGTCATATTGTCACAGTTCTGCAGCACTAATACTTCCCCGATATAAGGCCTCGATATTTTCCCCTGGCTCAGCTTCAGCAGGAGTGGCAGTCTAAAGAGAGTCCAAATCAGCGCCAGGAAGCAGCTTTTAATCTTCTGTGCCGAACGGTTGAAAAATTGTCTGATCTTTTAATATCGGAAGTTAGATTCAGAGACAGCGGCTTATTTGATTGCCCCATTTCCTGCCCACTGCTTAAGGCCACTTTTATCACATTTACAAATTGAGCGACGGGTGAATTTAGACCAAATATATACCCGACACAGATGCCCATTGGGGTGGCGTCAGGAAGGGCAAAACCCCAGCGAATCAAAAACACAGCGCTAATTGCTTTAGCGCCACCTGGTGACGAAAGAAGCATTATGACGTCAGTGCCTGTAGACGTTAGACGGGCATTTAATTATAGAAGCTATATAAAACCATGTAGATGAGGAACGCCTGAAGAACAGAACAAACTGCAGGACGTGAAGTTTGAGATCAGGGTTAATGAACAGGATTATGTCTCAAGTTTACAATATAAACGGTGTGTTGTAACCACAGGATACAGCGTGTCAAATACATCCTGAACAAAATCCTGTGATTGATCTGTGTGTGCTAACTCAAACTGTGCTGACACTGTAAATTTGTCTGAAGTCTTTCCCTTTGTCACCTGTTATATTTGAGTTACTCAGCAGGTGTGGTCATCATTACCCTTACAGCAGCTCTCCTGCTCTTTATGGTTCATCTCCACTTTGGAGGAGAAGGATCTGCTTTGAGAACAGTCATCACTAAAACAATACTGTATTTTCCGCACTATAAGGCGCACTTAAAATCCTTTAATTTTCTCAAAAATCATCAGTGCTCCTTATTTATGATTTCTGATTGTGCTTACTGACCTCGGACCGATTTTATGTGCTACACGGCGCTCAAACATCTGTCAAAAATGTTTTAGTGCGACTTTGGTAAGCTTCAAAGCCGCCTAAACTCCGCTTCAGGTCCCAAAGTCAAACGAACACTGCAGCATCACTGAGAGTTAAAAACTGTCTAAATTCTTTCATCTGTAATGATCAGCGTTGCTGCTTTACCAGGTGTAACAATTAAGTTTAAGATCCACGAAAACAGGATTTATTACATTTAACAGAGTTAGAAGTTAGCAGGAAGTTAGCTCGCTAGCTTCCACCTAAACATGATATAGCATGTTCTGACTGAGAGGTTTATGAAAAATTCAAACGTACAGCTCTGCTATCACTTCCAACATAAATGAAGACAGAAAACTAAACAGCAGTGACGTTTGTAGGGTTACTGAAGTTGGGCTAGCTGGTATATAATTATGTGCTACGTGATCGCTAGCGACACAGCTATGTTAGCATAGCATAAACACAGTGAAGCTGGAGGATGAACGCTAACTTTTTTCCACTCGATAAAAGTTAACATGAGGGTTCCTGATGGTTAGAGACAAATGCAATCGCATGGCAGGATGCTGTAAACGGACCAAACGTCAGTCAGGAGAACAACTGAGATAATCCATCCACAATACGAGGTTAGTCATTCATATACTGCAACAACATGGGAACAGAGCAGCTGCCAGAGAATTCAACATTAATGAATCAATGGTACAGAAGTGGAGGAAGCAAGAAGAACGAGCTGAGTAAAGTTTGACTTATCTGACTGTTTAATTTGTTTTGGTAATCAAAAAGTATCAAGTAATTAGACTGATGAAGAAAATATGCAGACAAAGATGAAGATACAAGCTGATTTTTTCCTGCTTTGTAGAGACAGACAAAGAAATGCATTGAGTCAGTTTTAAAATGATTCCATGTGGAATCATTGTGGCACAGCAGCACTGTGAGACAGAGCAACTCAAAATAACACAGGAGCAGAAATCAGCCACCTTCTTTTTATTGCATCTGCAGCCACAGTCTTCCCTCTGATCCAGCACTCGGAATACTTACAGGAGAAATCCAAGTCACACGCAGGAGCTTTAATCATCCTTAGGTTAGGATGCGCTCCGCTTACACTTATCCAGCTCCTCCCCCACTATGTGAAGGAGACCTCGGACTGTTGCAGTACTTTTTTATTTCTTGACCTGTGAGAATCTCTGTGCTGTTTCCAGCTGAGAGCCAATTCTATTGCTTCAAAGAAGGTTATCTGCAGGTTAATTACTCACTGAGCTGCTCATTAAGATGCAGCCATGAGTGTACGAGTGTGTGTGTGTGTGTGTGTGTGTGTGTGTGTGTGTGTGTGTGTGTGTGTCCATGTGACGTCACGCAGCATCAGAAAGATGCATTTTCCTTTGATTTAGTTTTATTTGTATTTATGTAAATCACATATTCCCATGCTTTGATATTATAGTCAGACTTTTAATGATAACAGAATTAAATGAGACGACATCAAAGTGATTTCTCTCAGAGTGCAGCACTAAAGGTTCAGTGTTTGAAATCAATGTAGATTTGTATTGATCTTTATTTTGAACATATTAAAATAGTTTAACAACAACAGAGAAAAAAGAGACAAACAAACCAAAACAAAATGAAAACAAAAACAATAATAATTATAAATAACTTAAATAACTGAAAAAGGAAGTAGGACGAAGCATGACTTATTTAATCCCGCCCCCTTTTACACTGTATAGTAACTAATAGTGTACGCTGCTTCTTCCTGTTCATGCTGTCTCCACCAGAAATTCTTCATTATAATTTTTACATGTATTTTTTTATTTTTTATAACCCCAGTAACACATCCAAATTTGAACATCACTATTGTGAGAATAGTGGGTGAGAACAGCCAATCAGAGCCCTGCCTCCTCCCTGTACTTTACAAAAACCATATTTTTGAACTGCTTCTTAAACTGAGTTCATTTATCTGCCTTTGTGTGTCTTTTGTTTGCCAGCAGCTGTAAAACAAAGTCTTTACATTTACGGTCCAGTAGGAGAAAACTGTTTCTGCATATCCTGTGAGATCAGTCATGTCACAGCATCAAATCTTTGTTTTCCCATTTATGGCTGACTGTTAAACCATGGCAAACTAAAATGTGCCAGCTGTCTTTGTTTATTTACAGAAAGTCAGATTAAACTACAGAAGTAATAGTATGTGGATGCCCCTTACATCGGTGTCATTCATGAGTGGGTCTCTGAAGAGCACCGCGTGGGAGTTAAAGAGATGAAATAACAAAGGAATCGAACGTAGTGTGAGGAAGAGAGCCTTCGAGAGGCCTGGAACGCCGGCTCAGGAGCTCACAAATGAACAATTCCACCTACCTGCAAATAACAGAAGACATAGCGTGCAGGCAAAGAGCCCGGGGATTATCACACCCTTCCTTTTCCCCGTTGTTAAATGCTAGAGGTCAGGTGAGCTACAAATGTGCCGGTGTTGACATTAAAAAGGCCGTTGTTGTTTTAGCGATGTTTGAACAGAACAGATGAAGCCAAACCGGCTCCTCCTCGTTGATAACACTAATTATACAAACATGTTTTCATTTACACCCGCTTTTAAAATTCATTGTTGTCATCTGGTTCCTGGCTCTGCTGTGATTGGATCACATTATGCTAAACAGTTTGGTTATTGCTGGCTGCTCGTCAACGAACACAAACCATCCCAGGTGAAGCTAACGGCTCGTGGTAGAAATGTTGGTCCGCGTCCTAGCAAAGACAACCAGGTGAGACATTTTTGTGGTCAAGCTGGACTGATTTCATTTACACCTGCCTGAGAGCTGATCACAGAGTGAAACAGACCGCCTCCAAACGTGTGAACACTGATCCAATTACATTTTGATCCAAATGCCTCCTGCGAGCTGTTGCAAGATGCGGGCACAGACAGTATTTGTCATGATCCTGGGTCCTTTTGACCCAGCGTTTTGTGTTTTCTCTTCGCGATTTTGGTTCTGTTCTTCCTCTGGTTAGTGTTTACTCTGTTCTGCCCGTGTGTTCCTGTATCTAGTCCGCGCTTCTTAGTTTGTGTCCTTTCATGTGTAAGTTCCTGTTTTATTGTGAAGGTCTGTGTCTTATGTGAGTGTTTTCAGTTTGCCTCCCTAGTCTCGTCATGTTAATTACTCCCAGCTGTGTTCCCACCTGTATGTAATCCCCCTGTGTTCTCTGAGTGTATTTAAGTTGTGTCTTCTGTCATAGTAGTTGCTGGTTTGTCTGTGTTGTTTCCCCTTGGTCTCCCTGCGTCTTCCCGTATGTATTTCTCCGGACCTCCCTGCATCCTCATTCTGGTTTGTCTTCTTAGTTTACCCAGTTTAGGTCTTCAGTTTCATGTTTTGTCGCCACCGCTGTTTGTACTTACCCACCACTGTAAATAAACACTCACCTGCACCAGAGCTGCTGCCTTTTTGGTCCTTTCCTACAATCCCACACGGCTTGCCTCGGCAATCCGTGACAGTATTCCTCATCCAGATGAGCTATGTGTCCGCAGACAGCACGCTTTAAAAGTGGGACGTTCGTTTACTGATGTCTCATTTAGAGTTCTAATGGCAAAAACCTGCAGGAAGTAAAAGTCTGATGTTTTTGCATGCATAGCTGCAGCAGTACTAAATAAATCAGGTGGAAATCACATCTGATATTAATAAGACATGATTTGTAATTTGTGAACATACACTGTGTACAATGTTAAGGAGCCTGAGATCAGTGGCAGAGGTCAGCGCTGGGTAAAGGACCTGCAGTGTGTTGCCAGACTTTAATATGCAGTTCACTGAGCTTCACTTTTAGCACTAACAGGAGAAATAATGGCTGATTTGTGGGTGTTTATGTGCAGCTAAACTAATAATTCTGCTCTGTCACATGAAAGTGCGACTAAGATACGATTTTATGATTTAAAAATATAACGTTATGTTTGGCAGGCAGAGAGAAAAGGAGGTAATAAAAGCACTAATGCCTCCAGTCATGACTTTTATTTAGATGAAATAATTAGTTGGGGATAATTGCTGTTGGCATGAAACTTTTATAGTGTGGCACATTTTTTATTTAGTATTATATACGCCTTCCTTCATACTACTGGGTTTGATTTTTGGCTTCATTGGCATAGATTGAACAGAGTAAATATTCAGGTCAAGATTATGATCCATATTTCAATGATAGCATCGCACAGTTGCTGCAGAGTCGGGGTCTTTCTCCTCTGACCTCGGGCATCAACATCCAGAGAGCGGATGTTTTCTCTTTGTGAGCCCACAGAGATGTGGATCAGCAGTTTCTGATTAACAACAACCACGACACTTTCAGAGTCACTGAACCCCCCC
>NW_005187536.1:1590566-1592890 GCF_000239375.1 Pundamilia nyererei | reverse complement strand
TTCACTTTCACTTCACTTCAAATTTATTTACATAGCGCCAAATCACAACAACAGACACATTAAGGTGCTTTACGTTGTAAGGTAAACACCCTACAGTCATACAGAGAACAGCCCATCAAACACTTGGTGACAGTGGGAAGGAAAAACTCCCTTTTAACAGGAAGAAACCTCCATCAGAACCAGGCTCAGGGAGGGGCGGGGCCATCTTTTTCATGACAGGTTGGGGGTGAGTGGAGGAAGAAATATTTTCAAATAGAAAAAAGATCTAAAGTTGTTTGTAAAGAAAGTCATTTAAACTGCTTCATAAACTGATAATAATGGACAGAGCAAAGATGGTTAGCAGTTAGCATTCACTCATATATAATGCAGTGATTAATAATCCAAACTTTTTATAATTATATACAAATATAAATATTTATATTTATATATTTACTTCCACATTGGCTGTTATGTTTATTCAAAGCTGTCCTTTGGTGATTACATAAAATTACTGTATGTAATCCCCAAAGAACAGCTTTGACCCACACAGATGTAGTCTTTAAAAAGCGTAGTGGGCAGACAACCTTTAGCATTTGAATCACTATTATGTGAACCAGTCAAATAAGCAATGAGATAAATGTATCTTTAAATGATCAGAGCCTGGTCCAGACAGATGCCTTCTCTCGCTTTTCTTATCACATCAATGCAGAGCAGTACAGCATCTCTCAAGATACATTCACAGGAGGAGCTTTCCACTAATCAAAGTGGTTTTAGTTTTGATAGATTTGTCCTTTTTTGCAGTACACAAGAACTGACTCCATGAGCACTGTGCAAGTAATGTGTTAGTACACAGATTAGGAGAATCCTTTTATGAAGCTTGTGAAAACAAAATCATTGAGCTGTGAACATGTTTCTCACTGCTTTACTGTGTGGCAGCTCAGATGTGTGTAGGTAAGATATTTACACCACACGTTCATTTAAAACTAAACCCTGGAGGAAGATGGCACAACGTGAGGTCAAACATAGGTCCAAGGGTACCTGCCTGACGGCGGCTAATAATTGTGTTAGTGATGAATATTGAAAGCCAGCCGTCCCTGATTTATGATCCTCGTGCAGCGAGCAGAAAACAGGCTTCCTGATGTCGTGCTTGCTTTCTATCAGACCCAAAACAAAAATCATTAAATGAAATAAAATGATTTCCATAAAAAAACTTTCCTTTGTGAGTCTTCAGGGAGCTCGCCCTGATTGCTTTAATGTAATATATGCAGCTGTCATTTTGCAAAGACTTGTTTTTTAAACTCGGAAAAGTTTGTATGAGTCACAGAGCAGTAAAAATACAATATGAGAAATATGCAGTTTATGGGAATTATCCTTTAAATTTGTTGTTGTATAAATGTGACGGAGCACCAACCTATCCAGTGTGCACGGCATCTTATGACAGCTACGACAGGCTACAGCCCAACCATGATCCTAAACTGGATGGATGATGGGTGGGTGGATGGATGATGGGTGGATGGATGGCTGATGGATAACGGCTGGATGGATGGATGATTGGATGGATGGATGGATGGATGATCGGTGGATGGATGATGTATAGATGGCCGAATGGATGGATGATTGGATGGATGGATGGATGGATGACAGATGGATGGGTGGATGGATCGATGGATGGATAATGGGTGGATGATGGATGATTGGATGGATGGCTGGATTGATGGATGATGGGTGGATGACGTATGGATGGATGATGGATGGATGATGGGTGGGTGGATGGATGGATGGATGGATGGATGAATGAATGGATGGATGATGGATAGATGATGCAATAATCCTTTCTGTCATCGTTGTATTTTTACTCAGTTGTATATAGCATTTGTATTTGTATTCTATTTTTATCTTATTGTATATTTATTTTATTTTATTCTATCCTGTACAGTTGTGTACTGTATTTATTCTTATTGTATCCTAATTTTTGCCTCATAACTTTTGCACTGTCCACTTCCTGCTGTGACAAAACAAATTTCCCACGTGTGGGACTAATAAAGGTTATCTTATCTTATCTTATCTTATGTCTGAATGGATGGATGGATGATAGGTGGATGGATGGATGGATGGATGGATGGATGACGGATAGATGGATGATTGGTCGATGGATGTATGGATGGATGGATGGATGGATGATGGGTGAGTGGATGGATGATGGATAGATGGCTGGACAGATGGATCGATGAGGGATGGATGGATGACGGATGGATGGATGATGGGTGAGTGGATGGATGGATGGATGGATGACGGATAGATGGCGGGATGGTTGGATGATAGGTGGGTGGATGGATGGATGGATG
>NW_005187536.1:1578909-1583591 GCF_000239375.1 Pundamilia nyererei | reverse complement strand
ATTTAATGGATCGGATTACATTTTTTATTTTTCTCCGATATCCGATCCAGTAATTTAGGTCAGTATCGGACCGATACCGATACGTAATATCGGATCGGTCCATCTCTAGTCAGCACCAGAGTGGCTTGCATCTTCAGGACTCAGATTTTATTGGCTGGTTGAATTAAGCAGCACTGAGGAGCATTTTCATGGTTCTTAATTTAAATGATTTCGATAAAAAAATAAAACAGACACAGAGCATTGGCCAAAAATGGAGCTTGACCAACACAAGGACAAAAGCATGAACTGGTTGGCTGCCCACAGCTGTTGGTTGTTATTCTGGCACTGAGAGTCACTCGGCTGGTTAATCAGATAATTACTGGCAGAAATGAAAGGCTTGTGCTTGGATACTGAAATCATGGCTTTAGAACAGAGGTGATATTATTAAGGCTTCTTCTTGGACATCTATTGAAACTGGTTCACACATACTCTGCCATATTTCTGTATGAACATTGTGTTGGAACATGAAAACAGTTTGTGTGTATGCTGATGGTCTTTCTCTTTATAAACAGATCTATGACTCTGTAAATCAAAGCAGTATCATATATGAAACAACCATAAATGTTCAATTATCTTCCTTTTTGTCTGCACAGCCAAGTAAGTCACACATCATTCACATGTCTCACATCATGGCTGCTTCACAAAGCTTTATGACTGATGCACGCACACTCGCACACACACACACACACACTCGTGCACACATTCTTTCTGTATCCACTCTGCTGTGAGATGTTTATACTCAAATCTAAATTGCCCAGCTGTGTCTCCACTCCTTCACCAGTATTATTAAACTCACACAAACCAGTTATTATACACCCTCCTTCACACATGCACACACAGACACACACACAGACACAGTGAAAGAGGCAGAGAGGTAAGAGATAAAGTGGGGTGAGAGATAGATTTTAAGCATGGATTGGGTGATAGCCAGAGGATGCAGTGGGATCAATTCAAGAAGCACTATGGTATAATTTTGTGGAGTAAAATGAGTTTAATCAAGATTCATCTTAAATTTCAGCAGTTTGAAGTAGCGCAGCCCCCGGTGCTAACATCACTGCATGCAGAAGAACACGGCTGTAACAGCTGTAACAGCTCCCAGCTTTTTCTGCAGGGTTTAGAAACGGTGAACACTGATGCAGGACGATAACGTGGATGCCTCTGTAATGCTAATACAAACCTCATCCTCTTATAATGATAGAATAATGTTTGAGATGACAGAACAGAACAAAAACACCAGGTGACTGTGGAGACGTGTTCTGTAGTCAGATATCAGGGATTAGGCAGAAACCAGAGATGGCCGATATCACCTGCCTGGCAGTGCGGTTCAGACAGAGGACGGTCTTTAGCTGCTCCGGGCTGTGGTCATGGAGGGATTTTAGTTTCCAGCGCGTGAAGCACGATCACACCTGAAAAACAAGTGCTGCGTGTTAGGCGGGTGAGTTTAATGCAATACAATTAAGAGAAATGGATCCAGGATGCATTAGGTCGGAATCAGGAAGCTCGTGTTTACACCTCACAGTCCTGAGCAGAAGGCATTTCCTAATGAGTAGACAGCAGCGGAAAATGCAGAAATGTCGCTCAGACCATCCACAGTTTGAGATCACATCTGTTCGGACAGAGTTCTGTGGGATTAGTTATTTATTAATAACAACACACAGAAGAAGCCATACTTGAATATTGGATTTTTTAGGTTTTTAATAGTGAAGCAGACACTTTATTAGGTACACCTGTTTACCTGCTCGTTAAATACATCTAATCAGCCTGGCATGCTGATTAAACATGGCAGCATCTCACTGCATTTAGACATTTAATTTAAGTTTAACATGAGCATCAGAAAGGGCAGGAAAGCTGATGTAAGTGACTTTGAAGGTTGCATGGTTGTTGTGCCGGACAGGCTGGTATGAATATTTCAGAAACTCCTTGTTTGCTGGTGCTCAAGCTCAACCATCTCCAGACTTTACAGAGAAGGGCTGAAGAAGTTTGCTTTGAGCTGAAGGCATCTCTGCATGTGAAAACCTTGAATTAGATGGGTTAGAGCAGCAGAAGACCACACCAGACAGAAGACTGAAAAATGTGGATGTGAGAATTTGGGATAAACAACATGATGGTTGTTGGATTCAGGCTGTCGCTGATGGTGTAATAATGTGGTGGATATTGTTTTTCACATGGTGCTCAAATAATCTGGTTTCTTGAACGCGAGCTCGCAGCCTCCACAGTTATCAGATCTCGTGCCCACGGAGCATCTTTGGGATTCGGTGGAATAGTACGAAGCTGTCACATCAACATGGATTAAAATCTCTGAGGAATGTTTCCGGCACAGCGTTGGATCGATGCCCCAAAGTGGCAGCTCTGAGGGGAAAAGAGTGTCCATCCCAGAAAAAGCAAAGTGTACCTAAAAAAGTGTCCAGTAGTCAGTATTGAGACTACATATCAGTCGATAAGGTTGTTGTAACCCAGCTGTTGGGGCTGCGCTTCCACAGGCTCCGCTGGTTTAGAGACTTATTCCTCATGAAGAAAGCAAAACAATGACGGAACACTTTTACTTGCTAGCAATGGCGGCCGGTCGGTGTCTCACACTCTGAGTCCAACCACAGACGACCTCGACTCCGGCCTCCGCTTGCTGCCTTTTATTGAAAACAGTTACAGTACACACAAGCACCTCTCATTGTGACAAATGGTCACAAAAGATAAGGCACTATGTGTGTGCATGTGTGTGTATGCATGTGCGAGAGTGTGTGTGCGTCCCTGTAATAACACGCTGCAGCCTCCCCCAGCGTCCAGCAGGCTGGAGATGCTCAGAGACAGAGGAATGTCTGCTGCTTGAACTAAGACTTACAAATTTAAGTAACACAATGACAACATTTAACAATTTGACTCCAACAACAACCATCTCCCTTTTTTATTATTACGCCTAGGTTCCAGTGCACAGCATGACAACTAATGATAACCGCTCACCCACGGTGCTGATTGGCTAATCATTAGTCCTCCCGCGGTGCTCATTGGAGCAGATCTTTCTGCATCCCAGAAACTCCAATTTCACGTCACGATGCCAAAGACGTGAACTGATTCAGAGGACTGGAAATATTTGTGAAGTGTTTGAAAAGATCCTGAAAAAATGATGCAGAGACGTTAAAGCAGAACACGGAGAAATGTTTCAAGTTCAAATCAGTTAAATTCAGGTCTTCTCGTCTCTCCTGCAGCACAACGTCCTGCTGCTGGGAAGCAAACGCTGTTTCCTTCTCACAGTAGACTTGATATAAGTGTTGGCGTTCCTGCTGAGATAAACACATGTGTGTGATTGGAGCCTATTGTGTGCAGCTCTGAACTAATTTTCTTGTTTGCACACAGCAGGGAGAGTTGGTAATAATTTACTGAAAACTGTAAGCTAACCTTGTTTTAGCCTCCTTACAGGTGCTGTTATCTAAAAACACTCGTTTCTGTTAAGTGCATCTCGAAGCCTCTCATACAACACCTTTTCTGTTTGAATATAGCTAATCTTTGCTAAAGTAATACCAACCACCAGTTTAGAAGCAAGCGCTAGACAAATAATACATGATTTTATCATTTTTAATACTACTAATAATAATAATGTTACCTTTGAAACCTGAAAATTCAAACATCAGGACCAAACATGACTGAGAGCTGAGGTACAGTTAGAACAATAATGAAAATGATGGTGTGCCCACAGAAATAATATATAGAATAAAACATCTAAAGACAAAAAGGGACACAGACACATAATTATCGGTAAGATGCTCATGAAATTCTAATAGAATTTAACTCACGGAAAACCCGGCATCCTTGTAGGTCTGTCGGTGAAATGAATACTAAAGCAAGAGTTAGAGGGGTACAGCTCTACGGCCCACACCCTCAGCCAAGTGGGCGGCTGCACCCACCTGATCCAGCGAGCTGGGATATGCCCCATCTTACTGGTGAGAGGTACCCCAGGTCAGATCCATCGCAGATACGGTGTTAAGAAATCTGAAAACCTAAAAATGGGAATGTCTCCTCTTGGGATGGGAACGTGCTGTACACCTGGAGGTAAACATGTTTACTCTGTTTACCTCCATCCTTTTTCAGAGGCAACCCGAGCATCACAAACGAACTTAAATTCACGACACATTTTCTTCCACTCATTGGTTTTAGAGACAAACACGATCAACAAAAACTCGCTGCCGTTCTGTCCTGTTGGCTGGCAGCAGCACAGCGTTGTCTTCTTATGGATGTAGGCGACTTCACCTTCACATGAGCTTTGTGTTTTGACAGCATCTTGTGTGTTTTGATGCGCCCTTGAGTGTGATGTGAATTTGAATGTGATCTGTACAAAGACTCGCCTGTCAGGGAGAGAAAGATGCAGACTGACACAGAGATGATTTAAGTCTACCATTCCCTTTCAAGTCAGCTTCTGAATCACGCACACACACACACACACACACACACACACACACACACAGAGCGTGATCATTGCATCGACACAGTTTACACCCGTGTAGCCACAGAGCTGCTCTGCTGCTGTTCCTCACCTTCAGAAACCAGCGTACACGCACATCGTCTCTGCACATTCATATGTTACGGTTCGTATGTTACAGGTCATATGTTACAGGTCATATGTTACGGTTCATATGTTACAGGTCATATGTTAC
>NW_005187536.1:1578463-1578813 GCF_000239375.1 Pundamilia nyererei | reverse complement strand
TCATATGTTACGGTTCATATGTTACAGGTCATATGTTACAGTTCGTATGTTACAGGTCATATGTTACGGTTCATATGTTACGGTTCATATGTTACAGGTCATATGTTACAGGTCGTATGTTACAGTTCGTATGTAACGGTTCATATGTTACGGTTCATATGTTACAGTTCATATGTTACGGTTCATATGTTACAGGTCATATGTTACAGTTCATATGTTACAGGTCGTATGTTACAGGTCATATGTTACAGGTCATATGTTACAGGTCGTATGTTACGGTTCATATGTTACGGTTCATGTGTTACAGTTCATGTGTTATAGGTCATATGTTACAGGTCATATGTTACGGT
>NW_005187536.1:1571416-1577913 GCF_000239375.1 Pundamilia nyererei | reverse complement strand
TATGTTACAGGTCGTATGTTACAGGTCGTATGTTACAGGTCGTATGTTACAGGTCATATGTTACGGTTCATATGTTACAGTATATCTAAAATGAACATTTTACATATAACATATGTTAGCATCACTGCCACTGAGCTAGCCTGTGTCAAACGTTTATATTATTATAAAACATCTATTAAAGTGTCCTGACACAGAACATTACACCAGTGCAGGCTTCTTTAACACAACTCGCTAACTGACGCACACCAACACACTCACAGGCAGCCTCCCTCCTCTGAGTTATTGTCATTTAAGCCTTTAATGCTGGGAGTCACCCGCTGTGTGGGAATTCAAAGGAGAAACAGTCCATATCGACTGGTTTGTGCGAGGGGCCTGTTCTCTGTGCTCCATGGATCTCCATAGGTCACAGGATAGATTTTTCTTTTAGGTTTGGCGGCTCGGTGTGGGTGCACGAGCACAAAAGGCTCAAGAAAGCTTAAAGTTTTTGCTATTTCGTCTTTTCTGTCTTCTTTCCTTTAGTGATAGAGATCCATTGATTGGACGCGATGACAGAGAAGCTACAATATCTCCTGCTAAACGCCTTTAAAGCTGTTTTTATAGACCCGTCCTAACCTGACATGAACTTTATAATTTCATTAGTAACATGTGAGCGAACAGTGCTGTGAAGTCTTTGGTTTTTCTTCTTATTGTGGTCATTTGACAAGTTTTAATGTAAGACAGAAATATGACTTTTGCTGTGGCTTTGTTCCTCGGCTGTTCTCCAGGTTCTTTACATCCTGGCATCATGTGCTGAGTGTTTTTAGCTCCTTTCGCCTACTTAACGTCTCAGGCATGTGATTTCTCCCTTCAGCAGATCAGGTAGTAATCAGACCCAACTGCAGTGACACTGAACTCAGCTTACGTCACATTTAAACACGGGTCAGGTAGGTTGGTATAGGTACTGTGTTCCCCTAATAAATGAAAAAGCATTTTGTATTTACTCCGGTTCTCTTTGACAGATATTTGTTGTTCTGGAACATGTGACTGCAACAAATATCACAAAAACATAAGAAATCAGGAGGTGGGCAAATACTTTGTCCCACCAAAGTAAAAGCACAGTCAGTTTATCATTCAGGAACAGCTCAGCTCTTTATGCATACATGCTATAACAATATAAATCACACACACACACACACACACACACACACACACACACACACACACACACACACACACACAGCACCCGCTGGTTAGTCAAGGTCACAGTTTTGTGACGCGTCCTCTGCATCATGTTGGACGTCTGCCACGGTGTCTCATCAAACCGTTAATCTGATAAATTAAAACGGACAGTGAAGCATTTTACAAATCTGCGCCTGATTGCAGCGCGCATGAAAGACAGAATATGTAATACAGAGATACTGGCAGGGCCAATTATGATAATTAAATAGCATTTTGTATGAACAGTAATCGAGCTGACTTTGACCATAACCAGCCATCCTCAAATCCACTCGCTGGCACCAGATGCTCATAAAAACACTCTGTGGTCCAACTCATACGTTTCTTAACACACTATAAGTGTTAGGTGCGGCTGTGTGCAGACAGGAATAGGACCCAAGGTGCAGACTCCAGAGACAGAACTTAAACCAAAACAGCTTTAATGCTGAACGCAAACATCATATAACTAGAAAAACTCAAAATAAACTTACACCGGTGGATGAGCAAAACACACAGCAAAGTAAACGGTAGATCGCGACACAGACACAGAGAAACACAGGGCTTAAATACACAGAGGGAGCAATCAGGGAATGGGTAACAGGAGGGAAACACAGCTGGGACAAATCAGAACTGACGAGACCAAAGAAGCATAAACTGAACACACTGAGATAAGACACAGACCTTCAAAGTAAAACAGGAAACGCATAACACAGACTGAACAAAGACACTTTGTTGCACTACAAAGGGAACAGAGACGTGGGAACAGGGCAGACACAAAACACTGACTGAACACGGGGATATAGGAACTTAAGATACACATAGACGCGAACTAGACAAGGGGATGCAGGTGATAGGGGAGACAGAGCAACTAAAGAAGACAGAGACCTAAGCCATAAGACAGAACTCAAAGAAACCAAAAACTAGACAGTATAAATAATATCATAAACTCAAAAACCCTGGGTCGACCACCCAGGCATCCTAACAATAAGAAACGTTTAATGTTTTAATAAACAGTGTTTGTGATTATTGTCGCTGATAATCACAGGAACCTAAATATTCTGGTACTAAGGTTTTACAGACAACAATACCTGAAATGTTAGCATATATGCTAGTTTTCTCTATAAGGCTGTTGCACGCATGTATAGAGTAAGTAAATGTTCATAACTAAAGTTGGCTTCAGCCCAAAGCCACAGCCGGCCTTTTGAACTATAAACCGAGTCTTTCCTTCCCAGTGCAGCTGATTTCTGCTCCCTGGTTCAACGATTCGCCGTATCGGCTCCACGGCTGCTGCTGTAGATGAGTCTGTATAGAGGGACTGTCTGGGTGGTTCTGCCCTGCTGCTTTCAGAGGACATCTGTGCATGCTATCAGTACGTCTGCCAGCTGAAGCGTTATCCCAAAGCCACGTGTGGATGTTGTTACTGGTAACTGAAGGATTTATAACTGGATCTGCTGAAATAAGCGTAATTAAATCTGCTTTTCTTCCTCGTGCACGTTAAATCGTTCTTCAGTCTCCTGCTATCTGATTCCTCTCTCTGGGTTTCATTAATACTGAACCCGTATCTCTGATCGCTCTTTCCACTCACAGCGTTTACACATACTGTCATTTTCTTTTTTTTCGCTGTGCTGTTAACCAGATGAACACATATTTGATTATGGCTCAGACGATCACCTTGCCCCGAGCTGTTTGCGAGGTGTCATGGGCAGCCACTGACGCTAAACGAGGTGGACAGAAATCTCTTTAGGGAGAAGGGTAGAGCAAAATAGCCGGGCACATCATAGCACAGGTTTTGTAATGAGACATTACAGCTCATGTGCTCGTGAAATCGCAGCAGAGCTAACGGTGCGTGCAGCAGAGAAACTGCAAACGAGCTTTGTTGGTAGAAAAGGTGAAAACCTCTCCGCTGACTCAAACTTCAGCAGTAAATATTTTGTCCAATAGATTCTTTGTTTTCAGTTCTTGCTTGATAAGAAGGACAGTCGTGGCTTTGGCTGCATGTCTGCTTTATAATAACCAGACGTATGAGAGTCGTTGCAGGGCTGCTTGTTTCTCAGCTGCACTGCGGTGTGCTGACACATGCTGGCAACACAGCGCACAAACTGAACAAACTGTAGTGATTGAATAACTGCTTGTAGTTCTCATCCAACTGGCTCTGTTTCCACGTTGTGTCATTTCTGCCTCCTGCTGGTTTCCACCTGCTTTGAAGGATGTTCTCGGGGATTTGACTTCCTCTGGTGAGCGTACCTGTTTCCTAGACAAGCCGCAAGGAAACAGTAATGTTGTACCCGATCGTTATACCAACTGTTAACTAACTAGCTCACACAGGAGAAGTGCTTTCTAAGAAAAACTGCTAAAAATAATAATAATGGGCTCGACAGGGTTATTTCTGACAGCATGAAGACGCTGAACGGCGTCTTTTTGTGATGCATCGCCGGCACCACACACTGATAAAAACACTGTTTCTGAATGTTGTTTCCCTGTGAACCTGGGTGCTCCAAGGTGAGAGAGGTACAGTTTGTCAGCAGCCAGCAGAGATTACAGTGCACGTCTTCGTTCACATCCAGTCGTCCCGTATAACTGGATCTGACGTTGCTCCATCTGCCTGTGCTGTGGTGATGTTCTGTCGTTCAGCTGCTGTGCAGCCACGTTTCCTTTAGATACGTTTTCAAGTAAACAACAAAACAACAGTTTCACACTGCACACACCACCACCAGGAACAGAGGCTACTGTCAGCCTGAAGCCCTTTATTCTGTGTTGCACCTCAGACTGTGCAGCAGCGCAGCAGTTAAACCTGGACGTGTGCTGTTGTTGTGTCTGTAAATAAACTTGATGTTTTGGCTCATCATCATATCTGCTCCATGCTTATGTACTGATTGGATGTCCTGTCTGCCTGCACTCACTGCACACCCACAGAAACTCGGTGCTCTTCCTTGACTCTGTGGTGTCACCAGACTGGGCCGACCTGGGGTGGACTGCTACTGTCAGCATGAGAGCGGAGCTGCTGTTCTTCAGCTGCAGTTTCTCATCAATGAGGTAAGCCACAATCTTTGAGGCTTTTTAGTTCTTTTTATAATATTTGGAAACCCGGAGCTGTGCTAATAACAAGTTATAACTTTGTAGCTATAATGATGATTATGAAACGTTTTTAGTTCTTCAGTAGAACTAACAATGAAGCGATGACGGTGGTGATAACAATCACCTTTAACTACCCCAGAGATTGTTAGCATGCTAGCTAGGTTGGGTTTCCTTTATTATGGGATTCATTGATAATGAAATAAAGTCACAATAAGAGTGTAAAGCTCCGGTCTCATCAGTCACCACCAGTGTTGGTCAAGTTACTTGAAAAAAGTAATCAGTAACTAATTACTGATTACTTCCCCCCAAAAAAGTAATCCCGTTACTTTACTGATTACTTATTTTCAAAAGTAATTAATTACTTAGTTACTTAGTTACTTACACCCTGAAGAGGTGATAAAGTGATAGATCTTTCAGCCCAATTCTACTTTTTCTGCATAATCCATCATACAAAATGTAATCAAATGGAAAAGTCTCTTTTTAAAACTTGTTTTATTAGTTTTAATCTTTTAACTTTATGCATCAAGCAAACATTTAATTATCTGCAACATTCACTGACTGGAAGAAATTAGTCTAACATTTAAACCTATTTTCTGCACATTCCAGCTCATAAAATAAAATATTTTTTGTGTTTACACTCAGTCTTTCAAATAGATGCAAGTAAAACACAGCAGAAAATAAATAAAGTCAAAGACTCAGCGGTCCTGTTGCTCTATTTTCACCTGTAAAGCAGGAGTGGGGTAGGCGGAGGGTTACCCTGGTGCAGGTGTGCCGCGGTCAGTGGAAGAATCCGCGAGTTTCTCTGTGAGTTTCCCATTACGTCGTAGCTACTCGGTGCTTGTTGGAAGTTTAGGGGTTTTTTCGCTGTAAAAAGAAGTTTTCTTCCCACGCACAGCGGACACTAATGTTTTTGTCACTTTTTATGGAATCAAACTCAAAGTAAGGTCAGTACTTCCACGCTTTAAACGCTGCACGCTCATACTCTCTCTGCACTCGATATGTGATCCATTGTTGATCTGCACACAGCTGTTGTCACGAACGTCGCACTCGCTTACGTCACTGTCATGAGACATTCTCGGCAAAAAAATCACGGTTTTAGTAACGCAGTAACGCAGCGTTCCTACGGGAAAGTAACGGTAATCTAATTACCGTTTTTGCAATAGTAATCCCTTACTTTACTCGTTACTTGAAAAAAGTAATGGGATTACAGTAACGCGCTACTGCCCATCTCTCGTCACCACACTGTGTGTTTTGTCACACAGTGTTTGGTTGACTGGACCTTTATAAGGGCCACACACGCTCCACTGTTCACGGAGCATCTGATGCAGGCAGGATTTCTGGAAAGCTTTGTGTCAGCAGAAGACTTCAACACTGCAGTGTATGATGATCTTTTACAATGGAAGCTTTAATACCATATAATAACCAGTCATATTATACTTTATGCATAGTGTGCATTTCACGATTGTGTAAATGAAGATTTAGTTGAATTCATTTGCAGTCTGATGGTCGTGACATTTATAAGTAAACATGATTAACTCTCAATTAACTGATCTTTGAGTGGCAGCAGCCAAAACACTGCACATGTCACCGTTTTAAATGAAGGATCATTGTGAGCAGTGCTTAGTTACACCGATGTGGTTTTTATTCTCTCCTCTTCTTTTCCACCCTGACAAACTGTGGTGTGGGCTTACACGTGACAGTGCTGTGTCATACTGTTCATTTTAGGACTTTAACAGCAGTTTATTGCTGTACTTTCTAACAAAATACTGACGCTGTACCGGGGGAAGAGGATTTCACGATGGTTACAAGAGCAGAAGGGTGACACAGGTCTCAAACGTAAAGCCGTCTCTCATCGATCTTCTGCTTTATTCTGCTGTAATCTCTTTTCCTCTCGGCTCCTCTCGTCTTTTTCTTTCCTCTGTGTTTTTCTTTTTAAGCCCACTGGCTGTTTCAGCCCACTTCTCCATCACTCACTGGCCTACCTGTGATGTGTCTGAGGCAAATGGAGGTGGATGAGCCTGAAGAGGGTTATGTGTGTTTCTGTGTTACAGGTATAGACAGGTAGTGTGTGTGTGTGTGTGTGTGTGTGTGTGTGTGTGTGTGTGTGTGTGTGTGTGTTTGTGTCCAAATGTGTTTGTAATAGTGTAAGAGTGTAGCTGAGAGCACGTTACAGCAGTGTGTGGGTTCAAGTGTATCTTGTCATATTAGTGGATTTTTAAAAGCGTGAA
>NW_005187536.1:1565444-1569927 GCF_000239375.1 Pundamilia nyererei | reverse complement strand
CGCCACTTGGCTGCGCCTAGAAATCCTGTCCATAAAAATTATGGACAGGATAAATGCGATCCATTATTATCATTATTAACAACAACTTTATTTATAAAGCGCTATCAAACAAAGTGCTGAACAGTTATTTAAAGATAAATAAATAAAAGCAATACAATTTAAACGCTGACAACAATTTAAAGACACATAAGATATGGTGAACATGTAAGTCTTTACCTTAGCTTTAAAACCTCCACAGAGCAGTCTGCCTAATATCTTGAGGGAGGTTGTTCCACAAAAATGGGGCATGAAAAGAAAAAGCATGCTCCCCAGTCTCCAACAACATCGGAGATCTCTGTCCGGCAGAGCGCAGTCCTAGGACCAGCAGAGATACTGCGCAGGACCATCAAGCTCCCAGGCCTCTGGAAGAGGACCCGAGCTTGAAGGGTAAACCGCCTGCAGGGGCGAGTGGGGGCTTTTTAAATATATATATAGTGTTCGTGAATATTTGTAAGTATCAGTGCTCTTGACAACATCCTGAATCCACAGAGGACGCTTTCAGGACTGTAAATACAGATGAGTTACTTTAAGATGCAGACCAGCAAGATTGAAGGACGGATCACATGTTCCTAGAAGACAGCAGACACAGTTTTTTATCAGCTAAAACAAGATTAAATTGTAGCAGAACGATGGGAAGAGACGGGGATGGAGAAAGATCAGTGCTCGTGATCCACGTTAAAGCCCATCATCTGTCAGAGGCAGAATCACTCAAATGCTGCAAAGCTCATAGGCAGCACTTCACACACAGAAGACCAAAACCAGAGTGAATCAGCTGACTCCTCACTGACGTTAAAATCATCCAGATATATGTTTTAATCGTGCAGTTACTTTTTGTCCCCAACCAGCTGAAATCCACCAGGTTTCTTCGTCTTCAGCGGGATTCAGAAATGAATTTTTGCTCATATGTTTGCATGGTGTAGCACGCACTCTATGTTAATGCTCCCTCACTGACTGCAGGTCCTCCCATCGCTTGACAGAGTGGATAATAGCAGTGCTCCATGTCAGAACCCTCTCGTGGACTCGGTGCGTGGGCTGTCGGCTGCCCTGGTTGGCTCGTGCATTCAGACCTGATCTTGACACTCAGTGAGGTGTAATGACTTCTCCCCATTAGACACGCAGCACCAACCCACAAACGAGGCCACTTCTCAGGTACTCGAGAGCGCTGCATGCATGAAGAGCGTCTTTGTCCTCTAGCACACAAACACCCACACACGTCGTGTCTTTTATTACTTAGTAATTTCGTACCATCCTCGTGGGCCTCTCGCTTCGTATTTGATGAGCAAAAATATTTATAGATTATTATTTGGTGGCACTGTCAGTGGAGGGTATGAATGGGCTAATTAATGTGTGCGTTTCTCTATTCTGAATTCATTATTATGTTTAATGAATAAAACATGTAAAGAGGCTGGTTTGGTGCCGGAGTCGGGGCAAAGAGAGCAGAGTGCTAACGTAAGAAAAAGGCGATTATTGAGCTGAGCAGGGACCGAACGCGACGCCTGGTTTTGTGTTTAGGTGTAAACGTACAGCAATGTGCTGAATTCTGGAGTCACCCCTCATTTCTTCTTCTCTGCTTCACAGCACACAGACTTCAGTCATGTTATGAACGGGTCAGTAGCAGAGGTCTCCAAGGTTGTCTTCGCACTTTGGTAGCTTGATTTGCTTGAACCAGTGTTAATGTGTATCTGTCATCATTCGATCTTATAAAAAAGCCAAAGACAATACGATGACGTGTTTTTGGTCATCAGGCTCACTGCTCCGTACAGAAACTCTCCGAGCTGCAGCTCCCTGCACAGATTATCTGTGTGCCTGAGGCGTGCCACGCCATGACCTCGATGTGTTTCTTCTTTAGCCGCTCCTTTGTTGCCCTGGTGGTGAGTTTTGGGTCACTGTCGTACTAACAGACCCATCCTGTCAAGTTTGCTGTGTGTGGCAGCAGGAACGGACCCAAAACTGCTGAACGCCAGAAATACAAAACTAACTAAGCTGAGAATACACATGAGACTAAACAGGCAGAACACACGGCCGGGAACGAGGAAGAATCAGACCCTCAATACACGAGGGGAGCAGGCCAAAGAGGAAACATCTGGGAAACACAGCCGGCACTAATCAAAAAGACGAGAGGGGGGGAGAGGAAGACATGAACAGGATCAAATACTAACTAAGAAACTAGGAAATACAAGGTACAGAAAGTAAGACTTCAGAACATCGTAAAACCAAAGCAGTGGGTCAGTGACTCAGGTAACACGTCCAGAACCACTCTTCAGTACTGTGGCTGAGGGAGGCTCAGGTCCAACATTTTATGTCACGCGTCTCAGAAAAGCAGCCCCAACCACGATGATGTTGTACGAGTCACATCATTCGCTCCTCTTCCTCCAAACACAGCTGACGCCAAAGAGCTCGATTGTGACTGTAGGGGCTGAAATGCTTCTTTTACTCGGTGACGTGGGGGTTGATATTCACTCCTTTAAATTAAAATACATTTGTAATCAGACACCGCTCATTTCTTTGTAAGTGAGCGAACATTATTCCCCTCACTGCTGCTCTGAACGGCGTCGGGTTTAACGTGCTCCACAGTTTGCTGAGTTCAGCTCTGTTTTTTCACTTTTCAGGGAGTTCCTCTGAAAAGTGTTGATTAATGTCAGGCCATGATGAGGCTTAGATATTGATTAGTTAATGAACGATTAGTGTGTACTGTGATGAGTGTCTTAATAGTCATTCCTACTGACCAGATCAATACAGACAGACAAAAGATGAAAGGTTCTGGTGGATTTAAGCAGATCCTTTGTTTGTCTCTGTTCTTGCTTTTTGAAAGGAGCTGCTATCTAGACTACAGGGCTCATCCTCACCTGGTTTTGGGTACAGGTAGAGATACATGCACCAAGAGATGTTCTGATGTCTTTCTGTGTAATTTCTCTTGGCACGGCTTTCATTTCCACCCATGCCGTTCACTGTACTTGTGCCTGGTTATCTTGCCTTTGTTGCCATCAAGACATCAAGATAATTGACGACAGGCTTTCACCCTGTCTGCCTCGCTTCTCTCTTCTCCCCGTCTGGAGTGATTTCTTCATTAGCGGCTGTTCCACCTCACTCTGTTTCGCTCTTTCCTCCTCTGCCTTCTCCGCCCTTTGACAATTATGAAGTGCAGTGATTCTTCAGGAGTGTTCATGAAACATGATGTTGAGCAACTCTAGCAGTGCTATGCTGCATTGCAGTGAAACCCAAGCACATCACACGTGCCTGTCAGCATGTAAGGATATTTGTAAATGGAGCTACAGAAGAAAAACTGGGCTTCGTTCAATCCTGACAAAACGCATCAACTGACAGAGTCGAGTTAAACTGAGCACCCTGTTGGTTTGTTACTACAGTCAGGAGGCTGCAGCACGACCAGAGTTACTGTAACTCTGTGCGGTGGACTTGCAGTCTAGCTGCCTTTGAAATGTTTGAGGATGAAATCTGTGACCTCTCGCAACTTTAGTGCCTCGAGACAGAGAAGGAACAGCAGCGAGTCAGTCTGCAGTTTGTTGATGATGATGTTTCGATTCACTGTGACCAGAGAAGATCTGCTGCCATCACAGAAGTTCACATGAACTACTTACATTCAGCGTTCGTCCAGAACCGCGTAGATTTGAAACACAAATTCGACATTCCCGGTGACGTGGACGCGCCTGACGCTACAGGACGGCGATGCAACAACAAAAACACAAAGGCACTCAAAGGTTACAGAAGCAATACAACCACAATACAGCCAGTTTAGTTTGCACTTACTGCTACAGGCTGACTCCAGGTCATGCCAAAAGCTGGTATCCACAACGACTTGCAACAAAATGCAGTGAAACCTCCTATTGTTCCCATTGTTCCCAGTCACAGGGAGGTTGCTGTCCTATTTTTACTACTGTGTGACTGAGGCATTACGTCAGCTGATCCACTGAATTCATACTGTGGTCACTGCTAACTCAGCAAACACTTATTACAATCTCACTCAATGGCAAAGGATTTTGCACCTTCCTCCCCAGGACCAGCAGACATCCAAACTGCAATATGTCATTTTTAAAACGTGCACAAAAAAACATTAGAGGTGCTTTTATCACAAGAAGAAGCTTAAAGCTGAACACAAAGTAAATTACATGTGGTGCAGATAAAACAGCACAGCTGTGCTGAACCACCGGTACAGTACTTACAGTGTTTTCTGCTGCATACTGGGAGAGATGGGTGATTAGTGGGGGGGCATCACTTCAGACCGTGTTAAGAATCAGCCAGAGCACTGAATCACAGGTTTACTGGAGTTTAAATGTCACTAATCTTACGCAACAATGTTACCATGTAAAGACAAAATACAGTATTTAAATCAAGTTTAAAAAGTCCAGCTACAAATAAGCAAATACTCAGCGTCTCATTAACACGCAAGAAACTGAAGCTCGTGTGCATCACATAGATCGTTGTTTCA
>NW_005187536.1:1554896-1564794 GCF_000239375.1 Pundamilia nyererei | reverse complement strand
CACACACACACACACACACACACACATGCTTTTGATTTTACTTTCACTTAATGAAACGGTGCCACTCTAACAGGGACATTATTATTCCAGAACAGTGATTGCAGAAGTAGTCAGGTTGCAAACATTGGAAACATTATCTTCACTTGTGGAAGCTGTTTCAGAGCAAAACTAAGTGCGATTTAATGGGCAATTAGCAAGTCAGTGTGAGGCCGTGTTAATCCCAGTGGGATGGAATTATATGATGTACAAGACACGAACGACTTCAATCCAAAGAAAAGCTCTCGGTGAGATTATGTAAAAAGAAAAGAGGCTAATATATTTATACCGTCTCTCCATGTACAGGCTCAGTAGTAGCTGTTACCTGTAAAAGTCAAGGCCTTTAATCCTCACAGATACACTTTCACAGTTTTCTTCATGCTTTCATTGTCTCGCTGTAATTGGTGGAGAAAATCACATTTATGAGTCATTTTTGAAAAATAGAGAAAATCAAATCATGTGTGCTATGAAGGCGATGCTCCACCTTATGGTCACCACTGCCTGCTTCTGTCTGTGATGCTGCGACTGTGTTTCAATGGAAAGTTGGACAAACAAATATCTGATTGGGTTCATGCAGAGCCCAGATGTGAAGGTGTGAGGACAGTAAGCAGATGTTTGGAGATGGGCTCATGTTCATGCGGTGGCTTTATTATCACTGCCCTGCAGAGTCTGTGTATGAGCAGTTCTTGCTGTGCAGAAGGATTACAGGCTGTGTCTTTTCTGTCCTCCAGGGGGCGCTGGTCTCAGCCTGTGCAGACGACACGTTGCACTTGTGGAATCTGCGCCAGAGGCGGCCGGCCATCCTGCATTCACTCAAGTTTAACAGAGAGAGGTATGCACACACTCGCACATAAAATCTGTATAAAAAGATGGACATAGGCCTCATGATGTCATCCTTTGGTAAGCGAATCAGCTCGAGCTGAGTGTTTGTGTGTACACTTCAAACTCACTGATCCTCCTCTGAGGATCATGATTTATTAACTCTGTGTTGTATCATTACGTCTAAAAGCAGCAGAGGCATAGAGGTGGACACCTTCTCACCCAGAGCGGCTCCGATGGTCTGTAGCTACATCCCATCCCAGCAAGCATGTGCTGGTTAGCAGCCTCAGCTGTGGCATCAGTATCCAAAGCCAAACAGCAGAGTGTGGGTGCTTAGAGGAACAGCCTTACCACTTTGGCTTTCTTCACAACTGAACTGAAATGTGTCCGTTACACCAAACGTGACCTGACACGATGTCTCCTGCAGAAAAGCGGATCTGTTGCACGCTCTGGGGTCATGCTGGCTGCGTCCTAAAGATGGAGAAGCAGAGTGTTGTTCAGATGTAGGACAGAACTCTGATGCTGGCTAAAAGCTCTGCTCCAGCTCAGCCGATGACCCCCGTGCCCCGCGACACCACGCCCCTGCCAGAGCCGACTCGTTTCACATTTGATCACCTAAACCCTGAAAACCACATGAAGCAGTGTTTACACGGTTATAGCAAACAGGCTTCTGTGCAACACTTTAAAAACACATTGCTGATGACGGCCTGGGTCGAACAGCAGTCAGAGAGCTGAATCTGGTGTCTTTGCTCCTCTTCTGTTTCAGAAGTCATCGTTCTGGTGGGGTGGGGGTGATGTGGGTGTAACAGTACCTGCTCGATGTCTTGATTGCGTGTCAGTGTCTGTACAGCTTCCATATTTGACACCTCGTGCCAGTCTCAGAAAAGAGAGGGCTGAGACGCCACCTGCAGCTCCTGCAGGAAGTTACTTGGTACAGACTACGTTTCCTCCAGCTGGTACAAATGTGATCAAGTCCTATGTTCATTGAAGCAGGCTGAGTGTGTTCTGTGTGTCTTGACTTCTGGCTCAGCTCGTTGGTTTCTGAATGGAGAAAGAGATTCCCATCCTCGGCTTGCTTGTTTTTCCATTCTTCTTCTGTCTATTGGCTCTTTGCTGTTTCCCATCAGCAGCACATTTTCTGCTCTATGCCATTAAACATTAATGCCAAACAATGGCCTCTGGATGCTGATGCTTGGTTTTAAAAACTTTTCCCCCAGTTTCCTCCTCAGGAAAACCTCAAAGGGTCACTCAGTTGATGCAAACGCTGCCTCTGAGTGACCCAAATGGGCAAAATGCTGTGAGCGGCTTAGTTCAGACACAGGCGCTTCAGTGTAGCACCGTTCGATTATTCTGATACCTGCAGGCTGCCATTTCTGTCTGCAGGGGGAAAGAGCAGGCTGCTGCTGTGAGGGAGCAGGAATCAGTATGAACGTTTGCTGCACCTCAGCTGCTGTGTTCAAGTTTGCAGTGTCCTGTAGGTGGACCTCCGCTGCTGCATGCTTTATTCCAGACACATAATATTGCGGTCCTGTCAGGATCGTTGGCTTAAATACACACAGTAACCTTCAGCTAACTCTGTGGTTTCTGACGGTGTCAGAGCGTGTTGAGAGTGCGATGCCACAGATGAGGTAGCAGGAAAAAGTTTCCTTTTCATAGCTTTGAACATCGAGCCTCCCTGTTCTCTGTGCGAGGACATTTAGTGAACATAACTCTGTGCTCGCTGTAACTGTATGTAATCATCATTCTCATCCAGCTGCTGGCAGGTTACACTCTTAATACAGGCGAGTGAAGGTAAGACTCACTCTGTTTGCTTCATCTGAGTCATGGAGGCCGTTTTCTCTCTGCTGAAACTTCCCGTAAGAAGCAGGAGAACAACGAGCTGTGAGCCAGTCTGAACAGTGTGTTACGCAGTACAGGAGAGGACTTTGTGCCTGTAACAGAGCCTCAACACAAGTATTTGTTTTAATGCAAAGATATTAACAACTGATTATTTAAGCAGGAGCCTGGAGGGGAGCAGATTTCACTTAGATGCCTCAGACATGGGAGGAGGTGCTCGTGTGTTATTACAGAGTGATGTTGCACTGTTAACACGGCACACTCACTCTGCACGTCCTGTTTGTAGCTGTGGCCGAACATATACAAGCGTTCTTCAACATTATTATGTTTATTTATGAGATCAGGCTCATGGATGTTGGTGGGGCTGGATGTTACCTGCAGCCTGAGAGTTGCTGCTGCCTGCTGAATATGTAGAAAGTGATGCTGTGGTTACACTGATGCTGACTGTAGGCCACTGCTTCTGTAATCTAACCCACTCTAATCATTTTATCATGTTTACATCATTCCATCCTCGCATTTGGAGTCTCTGATTGAGCTATTTTTGCAGCTGGCGTCATCGCATAAGAGTCTACGAGTCTTACAGCCTCGCAGCTGTGCGCGATACAGCCCGTCTGCCCACACAGGCTCTGAGCTAAATGTTAGGAGTAATGCTTTGATTCAAAGGTGTTGAAACCCTCTTTCAGCAGCGTTCCACCTGCCTGTCGGTGCGATAAGGTAGGAGGCAGAACCGCTCAGCGGAAGAGCAGCGAGTCACGCTGTAAGACAAAAGGAGAAAAGGGCATCGTGCATCATCCATCACAGGCGCTGCCTTTCCATTTAGCTCTGTGTCTCCAGGCTGCACCTCTGACAGTCAGTGTCCTAATACCTCATCACAGGCCCACAAGGATAACGCATGACTCAGCAGAGAGACCCGCTCTGTGATGACTGTCGGCCGTCGTAGTAAAATAATAATACGAGTGTTTGCTGATACAGGAAGTCGCTGTGGGATTCCTGACGTCCTGGTCACTGGTCATGCACAGCAGATGGCGAGGTTACTGGTTCCTGAGATGAAGTCACCAATTTGATTAATCTCTGCATCCGTTTCCTTCGTTAGGAGTATTTATTGGAGCCGCTGCTCTGCCGGCAGCTGAAGTCATGCTTTTCTTCTTTATTCAGATCGATAATTATGATGCTGCATGGTGCCGCTAAAACAAAAGCTTTGATTTTCCTTATATATCTGTGTTCATCACTACGGGCCTCCTCCCACTTCCTGTGGTCGTCTCATTTCTTCCACACTTTGTCTTTTATGCGAGCGATTATCTCAAACTGAAGCACTCAGTGCTGAAAGGCTTTTCTAAAGAAGGAGTTTCTTCCTCTTCCACAGGGACGCCATCACGACTCGCTGTGAAACTCCAGGTCTGGTTCTTAAAATACAGCAATTTAAACGTTTAATGTCAACATTTTTCAGAATTTGTGCTCTTGGATGGATGTTTGTGTATCCATTCGAAGTAATAACGATGAATAAAATGCTTCTTTAAACAAGGAAATGTACAAATTGGACGTCTGAAGCCTAAATGCTTGTTGTGGGAATAGACGCCTGTGTAATCCTCTGCTGCCCGTGCTGCTGCACACCCCACCTTTCCCCAGGCCAGTTTGAATATCATCGTCTCCTCGAGCCCCTTAAATCCTTATTGAATCGCCTGCCCTCTCATTTGTCTTCTGTCTAATAATGCTGCCTTGCTGGGTGGCTGTTGGGCTCCACAGTGATCAGCATGAGAGTGACTTACTGCTCTGGTCTTTGTTCTCTGCTCACAAAACCAGACGGTGAAGAAGCAGCCTCGCATCACACAGTTATTTTCTTGTGTTATTCAGCAGGAGTGTAAGTGTTTGTGTGGTCGAGAAAAACACCTGAAACATCAAAGTAATAATAAAAATGTTTTTTCCAAACATTAAATTCTGAACAGTTAAAAAAAAGGTGAAATATTTGTTATCGGCTGTTTCCAGGAGACGCACGTTCACACAGGTTTGCTGATTGTAGGCGACACAGTGTTGTGTGTCATAGATGTGCGTTTCCGGTCTGTGTGCTCCTCCTCCTCGTGTTTCCTGTTTTACTTTGACAGTCTCGTGCGCTACGTGAGTGTCGTCGGCTTCGTTGCTCCGGTCTCGTTGTGCGGTCGCTCCCAGCTGTCTCTCTGTGTTTGTTCCTCTGTTTGTTTCTGGATCGTCTGCATTTCCTCTGCCGTTCTTCCCGCCGTGTTTCCAGGTGTCATCTTTAGCTTTTGCTAGTTCCCTTCCTGCCTTTTGTTTTGTAATGTTTGCTGCAGCCCTAAATAAAGGCTCGCTTTTTGTTAACATCCACCTCCGTTTGTCTGCGTTTAGGTCCACATCCCCTTCTCTCCACGCAGACGGGACCGTTTTCAGTAATTCATACATCAAATGTAAAGTTTTGTGCAGAATGATGGTGGGTGTTTCTGGAATGGACCAGGCTAAGCTTGAAGCGAATATCAACAGTGTGAAATGTTACAGAAGACATAAAAAGATCAAGCTTTTACTGCTGGGAGTTTCTGTGAAGTACCATAAGTAGAGTGTTTCTGCCGGACTTGCAGACTGAGGGAAAAAGTTCCTCTCACATGAGAAAAGCAGGAATTGCATCATTAAAGGGCAGGAAGAGCAAATGTGGGCAATCATACCTGCGTGAAAGGTGCTATCCTGCAACAACACGGTTCTAAATGAAGCCTCGACAAAGGATGAGTCAGGCCGTGACGTCCGTGCATGAGTCAGGCTCTGACTCGTCTGAAGAAGGGAGCTTATCACGGAGAAAATGACTGTGACACGGTGTCACATACAGCACACTCTCCTGCATCAGTTACACTCAGGCAACAAAACACCAGAGAGAAGACTTCAGTGTAATTACCGCTCGCCTGCTCTTACGTTGCTTTTTAAGACATTTCTTATCTTTATATCTTTAAAATGATGTTTTGAGCAGGTTTCACATGGACAACATGTTGGACACATATAAGCACATCAGCATAAGCAGCACCAGGCGTATATTAGTGTCCTAACACTCAGAGACGTGCGTGGTTATGTGTTTGACCCAGAGACGCACAAAGCGTTGTTTGGCTGACGCTCAGCCGGTTTTCCTTCTTCTCTCTGCAGGATCACATTTTGCCACCTGCCCTTTCAGAGTAAATGGCTGTATGTGGGGACGGAGCGCGGGAACACACACATCGTCAACATCGAGTCCTTCGTTTTGTCCGGATACGTCATCATGTGGAACAAGGCCATCGAACTGTGAGTATCTGAGGCTGAAACAGAAGCGGTGCTAAATCGTGAGGATGGTGTGGGTTTACGATAAACGATGAGTTTATTCTGAAGGTGCATGCTTAGATCCATGCATGCTGTAAGCGTCGCACTGTAACGGCAGCTACCAGACTTGAGCTTTTCCTCCTTTGGACTTTCCTTAACGCTCCCCAATGACAGCATTTGAGGACCTCCATCTGCCTTTTGTGAGCGGTTCTGACATCTCTAAAGTCGTGGTTTGATCACCATTGGAATATTTTGTTTGTTTTTCCGAGGGAGGCGGTAAAGGAAGAGACTTCCTGCAAACACGGTTATTTTGTTCTACAAGCAGGCGTGAAAGAAAAAGAGCTTCGAGGCTGACTGCTAGCAGGCTTTCAAAGGGTCAAGAGTTAGACGTTACCGTTAGATTCCTTCAGTGAAACACGATGTGCACGCTCTTGTGTTTGGTTATTGTGAAACTGACACATGCCCCCGACTGACAGCTCGGCGCCATCAGGCACGCACACGCTGCTCGGCTGCATTGTACGGCCGTTTGTTTTCCGCGGCGTCACCCACCTACGCGCTGCTCTTCTGCTGTTACCCTGACAAGTCCCCTGCTGCAGTGTCAGTCACAAGTCGCTCTTATACCGAGCCATCTTGTTGCCTTGTGACAGTTGAAATACGGCGAGCAGTCTCGACACGATGTGCGTGTGTGGGAGGTGCTGTCTGCCAATCATCACACAGAGGCAGCGGTTGGGATTTTAGCAGGAAGTTTGGTTTGTTGATTCTTCAGGACAAAGTCAACAAGGACAAGCTCAGCATCCGTTTAAGAACCTGAGAAGTTTGAACTGTTACAGTGAAATAGAAGAAGAAAAGTGTTTCATGTGGAAGGTCGTTGGCTGTTGATGAAGACCTGCTCTGGCTGTAAGGCTGCCCTGCATGCACGCGCAACACGTCCTTTATCACCTTCACCTTTTAAATATTGTTGTAATTGGTCTCAGCGCAGGAGGAAAGCGGCCGCACGCATGAACTCCTCGTGTAGATCGTGTCCTTCTGTGATGAGTTTTTCATTTTGCAGTAGTCTGTGGACCGCAGCGTGATAACGGTCTGCTTTGATCACATGACTGTGGTCACACCTGCTGCATGATAACATGCTCAGAGCAGCTGTTTCTCGTCCGTGTGTCCAGTCAGAGTAACACAGGCTCGGTCATATTTGTTTAACTGAAGACTTCAAATATTACCAGTTTATCAGGGTTAGAAAAGCATGCTGAGGCTACGTTACTCCTTCACCTTGATACGTGCACCTCGTTACTGACGTAGGCGGCTCAGGATTGGTTGGTTTTGTTTGGAATGACTCTGTGTGGATTAACCGTCAGCACAGACAGCGTGCAGCACAGACAGCGTGCAGCACAGACAGCGTGCAGCACAGACAGCGTGCAGCACCGCCTTCGTGCAGCGTGCAGCACCGCCTTCGTGCAGCGTGCAGCCACCTTCACCTGCTCGTGCTTCAGGATTTCCAGGTGACATAATGATGGATAAACACACCGATGTGAATGCGTTACGACTTTGATGCACATGAAACACGTCGTGTAATTAGCTGCAGTTAATGAGGACTGCAGCCACCTGCAGCCTGCGAGCTGTCAGTGTGAGTGAGCATGTCATGTGAACGGGCGTTTTGTTTCCCACAACAAAGAAAGATGAATGTTAAATGCAGTGGGTGTGACTGGTAAATGAACTGGTTCTTATGTGGTGTGTTTCTGCTCTAAAAGCACCGTATTCAACGTGCTTCCTCCACCCATTCACACGAGCACTTTGTGCTACGCCTCAGTGCTTTCTGACGTCGTACATGTTCACGGGAAAAGTTCATATCTGGGTAATTAAACAGCCAAAAACATGCGAGCCACCAACACGTCCGACTAAGGCAGGTCACGTTACCGAATCCGACCGTTTGTTGTTCTGCTTATCCAGTTAAGAGTCACGGCTGAGCTGGAGCCAATCACAGCAGTGAAAAGGGCCGGACAAGCATTCGCTCACTACTTCACACTTACAGCCAAGCCAGCGTTCTCAGATTAGCTCATGTGTACTTCAGGATAACATAAGAAGATAATACTTGGATGAGAAGCTCATTGAGTTGGTCGTTTCTCCTTCGTCGGTCGACTTCTGTGGATTTTCCTTTAGTGAGGACGGAGCTATGAGGCCAGTGTAGGACGTGCAGCGGTTTCCGTCTTTGTCTTGTTTTTCTTCTTCCTCGTCTTCCTGCAGCCTGGTGCATACACCTGCCTACAGTACCTGCAGTATAGAAACAGCCTCGTTTTCAGTGTTCTGGTATTGAATCGTAGATCTCGGTGACATCTCTAATGCTTCTATAGAAAAGTGCCTCAACGTGCTGACGCAGCTAAATGTCTGCTGGATCCTCTATAATTAAATATCAGGGAGAGATGGCCTGTAGATAATGGCTCATTTAAGAATAGGTAACTTTCCTTTATGACTTGAGCTGCAGAGTGTACCACAGTCTCAACAACGGGCATGTATTATACACAACGCTGTAATATATTCTGTATTTCCTAACCGTCAGCACTCTTTATCTTCCTGAAGGAGGGTTCATGAACGAGTCGAGAATGAATCTCTTCTCATCAACAGTGACTGGGGACTCGTGTTATTTATCTGGGGAGGATTTCCACGAAGCATGAATAAGGATGAGAGGGGACTTTGTGCAACAAGCGAGGGCGAAGTCTCCTAACTGTGCAAGCAGGAGGGCGTGGATCGCGTCGACGTATGACTGCACGAGTCGTTTGGTTGGTTCTGTGTGCAAAAAACCAATTCAAATGGGACCAGTGCAGCCAAACAGGAGGGCCGGGCTCTCATTGATATTCAGACGGGTTTGCAACATATTTAATGCACAATTTCATCTTCGGGAGATTCGCTCTGAAATGAGAGATAGAAATGAGATGCGAGGAGAAACACAGCAGCCCAGTGCTCACTCCTCACAGAGCCCTCTGATGAGCAGAAGTATGTTTGCGCCTGGCTTCGTGTCAGCTGTAATAAACACCGGCACGTTTTCCTATTTCTGCTATTGGGACTGTAAAATAAACAGTTGGCTTCCAGCCACCGCCCGGTTTCACGGCCTCTTCACAGCATGATGAGCAAAAATGCTTCCGTGCTTGAGAAATCCATACGTCAGCGGGAGGGTTATGAAAAGATCATCGTCTTTATTAAATACTGTGTGTAAAAAGGCCGCGCTGACAGGTTTACGCCCTCCGACCTCACAGAACGGTTTTTCTGTTCTGAGCCTTACGTTGGTGCAGCTGGTGAAGAACGGCCACTTTAAACAGCGTTTGTCTTTCTCATGGAAATCCTGCACTTCGTACGTGCATCAGCACTCTGAGCTGCTCCCCACCACATGCATGCAGCACAAGCAGCAGGTGGCCTGTCAACAAACAGTGTTTCTCCAAACCTTCCACGTGGACATTTAGCAGAGCGTGCTGGTTCATAGCCCACCCAGCCACGTTTCAGAGTGGACGGAAACCCACTCAGAGAGCTCTGAGTGTAAATCGCTGCAGAGATAAAGTCATAAAAACTACAGACACCTGCCTGAAGGTCAAGAAACGTTCAGCGCTTGAAGAAATTTACTGTAAACCCCCCCCCCTTACAAAAACCCCTCTGAGTCAAACACGTGAGATCATTTAAACCGTTTTCTTGACCAAATACATTCATGTTTACTGTTGTTTGGATTTGAGACTGAGCCGATGATTTAAATATTATCATTTCTAATTCTAACATTGAATAAGGTTAAAGCCTCAGCTGGCATGTTAACGTCTGCGTAGTTACAGAAAGACTTTGGAAACGTTGTCACAAGAGCCGTACTTCAGGTGAGGGAGGGGTGGGGCCTGGACGCCTTACAGTCACCGAGTAATTATGTCAAAGCTTTTGTTTCATCACTTCCTCTGTC
>NW_005187536.1:1550056-1554865 GCF_000239375.1 Pundamilia nyererei | reverse complement strand
AGAGCCGTACTTCAGGTGAGGGAGGGGTGGGGCCTGGACGCCTTACAGTCACCGAGTAATTATGTCAAAGCTTTTGTTTCATCACTTCCTCTGTCAGTCTGGCGACTCTGCTGACATTCACAGCAGACAGATGCTGGACTTCCTGTTTCCTCTCCAGAGATCCCAGCATGGACATGAATGGTTTCTAAGAATGTCAAACACCATAAAACCAGACGCAGTGAAAAACAAGCTCAAACACATTTTGCTGTTTGTGTTGCCATGTTTCACGTGTGTCACACAGCCTCAGCACATGCCATATTACGTGAATGCAAGCGACACACAGCGAGTGCGGTGTCTGCAGCTGACGTGCCGTTTCCTGCCTCGCCCCCTCTCGTCTGTCATATCGATTATTTATCCTTTTCTAGCCGTGATTGGTTGTCATGGTGCCCCTGGAGCTTAAGGTGTCTTTGTGTTTGTGATCCCAAAAGGTGCTCGTGCTTCTCTGATGCTTACGAAATATTTCAGTAAAATCATTTTCTTCCTCCCAGCTGCATTATGAGAACAGTCTAAATGTGTTTTTTCTTCGTTCATGCAGAATATGCAGTTATTGGTGAATCGTGCTCACCGGGCAGGACAACAGTCTGATTTTAGATCAACAACAAGCAGTGCCGATTTGTTTTTGGCGCCAGATTTGGTAAAATCACTGCTTAACGAGCACTGGGACCATCCTGCCTTTAACGGGGCTTTAAGTGTTCATCTGTTTATTTGCATTTCACCTAAGAGCAGAGACACAATTAGAAACGCTGCCCTAAAACCACACAACAAACCACCAACTTATCTTCAAAGATCTGGAGAATAATGACCACAGAGGTTTGCCCAAGCAGAAAATCAGCATGAATAATAGAAAGGCAGAGTTAAAAAGCACATTAACGGTGCAGGGAATAATAAAAAGACCAGCTTACTGTGGCCTGGCTGCAGAACAAAGCGCTGTAATGTAAGAAGGATGCTTTTAATTGTTAAAATCTCCATGAGCTGCTCGTGTGTCTGTTCAGATCAGATTGGGTTTAAGAGGAAGCTTTATGTGATTGTCTTTGATTGCTTTAATGGCAGCGCTGTTATTTCTTCATGAAATAAAAGGATCCTAACATCGTGCAGTCTCTGAGAGCAACAACTGCAAGATGACCTTCATGACCTGGATCAAAGAAACACGTCAAACATGAGCAGATCTTCTGTTTCTCTTAGAATATCAGACAGCGCGGTGGGATTCAAACATTCATTGATTAAATGATTTCATGAGCATTTGTGGACACGCTGGCTATAATTCCAGCTGTGAGCAGCCTGCAGAGACAAACGCTCGCTGATGCGTCAGCGTGAAGCGTCTTCTTGCTCGCTGCAGTTACTTTCCGTCTCTAACTTTGAGAAGTCGCACAGTTCAGCTGTTTGGCCTCACAGCTTATCAGAAAATATTCATCCCGAGCATCGGCAAACACAGATTCACTCGGGCTGCTTTTCAGAGTCTGGCCTTGACGGAGAAATGTTATCAGTCAGTAACTCGGCTCCGATTCACACGTGTCGCCACGGTGTGAAAGGCTTCCACAGGAAATGACCTTCCACGCACAATCACAAGCTTCCTGACTCATCTCTGCTTTATCAGAAATTCAATATCTGCTGTGAACTTTCTGTCGCCGACGTGTTTTATCGTTGATCGGTCCTGATTGGTTCTAAAAGCACAGGTTTGTTTCTCTGTGCAGAGGGTTCAGGGTCCCGCGTTAGCAGGCGGGTTACATCACCGGGTATATTCGATATATTCGAGCTCCTGGCTTTCACCCTGTGTGCTGCACTTACGTGTCCGGGCAGGTGTTGTGTGTCGCAGATGGTTGGTTGATATCCTGGTTTGTTAACGCAACAGCGAGTAGCACAGGCGTGTTCTGGTTTCATGTTTTTATCGCTCTCCAGCAGCAGGCATAACTAAACGGGCCCATCTGAACACGTCAGTCACACTTTGCCTCAGCTCGCCAGATTATAGGCACAATGCTACAGTGTCCTGACTGTGGCAGCTAAACTGAATCTGCCGGTGATCATGCAGCTCTTGTGGATTTCTTGGAAAATAGCGATGCATTTCATTTTAGTGCTGCAGGTTTGTGCTGCGAGGAATCACCAAGCACTGATCTGCTGTAGCTGCCTGCTCCAAGGGCACAAACAACTTACTTTAAATGAAAGGAGCTCTCATCAAACTCTCATCATGCAAGAATAAACCATTCAACAATAATATACTATATCACACCATCCTCTGGAAAACCCTCACGACTTCTCCTCTGATATTTTTTTTTTGTCCAAGGAGACAGACTTTCTTGTTAAGGTGCTGTTGAGCAGAAGTTCAGGTCTTTCTGTTTTCACTCATATTCAGTCCTCTCGTTCATGTAGCTAATGCTACAGCGTAAGGTATCTGAAAGTCATGTTAATAGGAAGCACAGGAGCTGACACGGGAGCTTCAGCTGATCACACTTCACTGAAGCCTCATCAGAGAAGATTCAGTGAAGGACGGCTGAAGGGAAACAGGAGGACAGGCTGAGGCTGAAAATGACACCAGAACTGGACTGAAGGTCAGAGGAACAGGTGTGATGGAGAGATGGATCCACATCATGGTCAGTGTGTACGAGGAGGTCAGGAGGAGGTCCAGCAGTGAGAGTCTGCAGCCATCTGTGAAGCACGATACGACTTTATTCATGGTTTCAGGTTCTTTGATAAACTGATGAATTACAGAGTCTGATCCACCACGCAGGAACATCTGGAAACATCTCTTTAGCATGACACTCGGACCTCAGCTCCACTGAAGCAGTGTGGGATCATCCTGACAGAGAACACAAGCAAAGGCAGAAACATCCGAGGAAGAGCTTTGACTGTCCTTCAGGAAGCCTGGAGAACAGTTCCTGAAGGTCCTCACAGAGCTGACGGAGAGCTCAGACTGTGCTTCCTCAGCACAGACTCTGTTTTTGCCGTACATGCTGTGTTTCCATGTATGTTTGCACGTTTCAGTCACATATCTCCCAAAATATAAAGGAGGGTGGCTCAAGACTTTTGCACAGGACTGTATACTTTATGTGCCTTACTTTATTTAAACACTGAAATGATGCATATTATTCATAAAAAGAGCCTAATGTGAGCGTTTAGCTTGACGCCTTTACGGCGTGTTTTATACTGCAGGCTGTAATTTTTGCATCGCCACAGAAACGATGTACCTGATATCTAAATGTCAGTGTTGTGTGCTATTATGGTGGCTGGCAGCAGGCAGCTTGTTTAGGGGCCAGAAAATTACAGCTATAACAGAAACACCTTAAAAATGTAATAAATACCACAAGTAAGGCTTTGTTGTTGTTGCGCCCTGCTGACTGCAGTTTGAATACATCAAGTGGGTTCTTTCTCTTCCACACAGTGCCGACGGATGTCACACAGCTAAGCGGCGTGTTAGCGTAAAGCATGGCTGTGATGCTGAGTACGTGTGCGTGGCTGCAGTAAAGCGTTTGTTGCAGTATTGTTTCAGAGCGTTACACTTTGTCTTCCTCACCTCTGTTATTTTTCCTTCTCATTACAGATCAACTAAAACTCACCCAGGACCAGTCGTTCATTTGAGTGACAGCCCAAAGGATGAAGGAAAGGTGTGTAGGCGCATCAAAGCATCACCTTCATGATTCTCCTCGAGCACCAGTGCTGAAGCAGTCTGCTGCACTGAAGCTGCCTCCCTTTTCACGCTTTGTGCCTCCAGTAAAATCTGAGCTTTTTCCTCTGCCGTGTTTCTGTCATCCCCGCCCCCTGCCCCCATCACTCCCCCCATCACTCCCCCCATCTTCATCCTCGATCCTGACCCTTTCTTCCTGTCGGCCATTATTTTGTTCTAATTGCTCACCTTTCACTCTCTCACCTTGGCTGTCTTTGTGTGCTCGCTGAAAAAGAGCCGTCCTGTGTGCAGCGTCGCTCCTCTTGGTGCCCTCGTCTTTGTTTTGCTTCTTTTTTTTACTCGCGAACAAAGAAGAAAGAAGCTGGGTGGAAAAGTTGCAGAAAGAGAAGGAGAGGTCATTGAGAGGCATATTGATTTTTGCCAGTGGAATTCTGTAGCCCTCGGATGAAACCAGACTTGAAAAGCTTTAAAGACAAAAGAATGAGACATGAATTTTCAGCTGCCGTCACCTACTGCAGTCGCTCACTGCAAGCAAGAACAAAGGCCGTGTGTTTAGAGACGTCTCCTCTCCTTGAACAGCACAAAGTTAACCCTTCGTAAGCAAAGGGGACAAGTTCTCTCAGCTCACGCTAATGCTGCTGTCCTGTAGCTGAGGTTAGTTAAGCTAGCCTCCGTGTGCTTGGTAATGGTGATTGTCACTGAAAGGTTAGTGTGAGTTTGCTAGTCGCCAACTGATGCACCAGCTTCTCTGCTGTCAGTGCTCATGCAGGCTCATCTACCATGAAGCCGGAGGACTCGCTTTCCTGTTCCGCTCAGTCAGTCTTTCAAACTGGATAAAAGCTTTGAGATGATAAATGTCATTCTGTAGAAAAATGATCGTGAAACGACCTCAGATGACATCAGTCTCAGCATCACTTTGCGCAACTGGAAGTCTTTAAAAATCCAGTTCAACAAGTTTAACATACAGCAGGAAATACAGAGCATTATTATTATATTACTGATCACTAACACAGGTTTGGAACAATGTTATTTATATAACACCAAATCACAGACATCTACATACAGACAAAACACAACAATCATATGACCCCCTATGAGCAGCACTTTGGCGACAGTGGGAAGGAAAAACTCCCTTTTAACAGGAAGAAACCTCC
>NW_005187536.1:1548397-1549882 GCF_000239375.1 Pundamilia nyererei | reverse complement strand
CTGTTGCAGCGTAGCTAAGGGAGGATTCAGGTCACCTGGTCCAGCTCTAACTATATGCTTTAGCAAAAAGGAAAGTTTGAATCTTAAAAGTAGAGATAGTGTCTGTCTCCTGGATCCAGAGTGGGAGCTGGTTCCACCAAAGCAGAAACTGAATTAATGATGACAGCAGATATTAAATGAATATTTCCAGTGGCAACATCCCTTATTCAGCTTATAAATATGTAGTATATGTAACGTCTGCTCTTTATTTGGTCTGTTTTGAACAGATTTTGTTTTGTTTAAGCCGTTTCTTTCAACGTGCTGCAAAAAACATCAAATAAAAGCCCAAAAAATGAATGAAAAGAAAAATTGTTTAAAAAGCAGTTAAATTTTCTTCACCAAAGCCCATAAAAGATGATTCTCAGGTTTTGCTTTGTTGCCTTTGATGAAATCTCTGCTGGAGTAAACGGCTGTAATTTCACTGCAGTTTGTCGACGTGCTCTTTAAACTGCCCACAACAGAGCCGCATGAACACCGCCTTCATGCTTAATAGATATTTATTATGTTAATGAGATGTCACTGATATGTCTCATTCACATCACAGCAGACCTGCCTGCAGATGCTACAGTGTTGATCCTTCATGCGTCCTCACTCTTGAAAATGTATTCAGAGCTGCAGAATTTGCCGGGTTTGCTTCCCCCTCACCTGCACTCTGCTTCCCTTCTTCAGATGTGCAGTGTCACACAGTCTTTGCACTCAGCAGGAGAGCTGTTTCCTCCTCTCTGTCTTTAAAGCTGTGCTTCTGCAGCAGCTCTCCTCTGATCTCTGATCAGATTGGGTCGGCTTTGCTTCCCCTTTTATCGTCTGTTTGTGAATTTGTGTGTAACTGGGTTGTAGTATGTGGGAGTGTTGCTTTTTCTCCTCCAGTGCATGCAGGGCTGTTTGTTTATGGAGCCTGTTTATATGGTGCCAGTGTATTCTATACAAATCAGAGCTGATATGGTAAGGACTGCAACGAATTGTCCTTGTACATGAAGGAGTGTGTGTTATTCTCAGTGTGTGTAAATCAGTAAATCTGTGTTTGTGTGCATTTGTGTTCATGTAGAGACACAGATAAACAGCCTGTTTTACCCAGTGTGTGTTAGACAGCTAGTGATGGGACTGTGAGACAAACCGAGCCAGTGACACAGCTGAGGCTGCACCTCTAACACCATCTGCAGCTTATGTTGTCGTCTAAAATGGGAATAAGACAGTCTGCTATCAGTCTAAGACTGAATGGCAAGTTTGCAGTAACATGCAATCAGTTTGTGATACCACTACGGCTGCCACAAACAATTATTTTGATAGTCGACTAATCAGATCATCATCCATTGGACGTAAAACGTACAGCTTATTGCACCAGCAGCATCTGCTCTTATATAACTATCATTAGCTTACAGCTTTAAGTGTTTCAGGTCTGTGCTAACTAAAAATAAAGACAAGATGATAGTTTATTAAATTTCAATG
>NW_005187536.1:1528303-1547708 GCF_000239375.1 Pundamilia nyererei | reverse complement strand
AGTCGTCGACGATTTTGATAGTCGACTAATCGTGGCAGCCCTAGATACCAGAGGATCAAGTGTGGCCAATCTGCTGCTGTCCACCTACAATTTACCTGCTTACATTCAGAGATCAGCCAGAACTTCATAGATTTGGCACAGAAACAAACCTTCCTCACATGGTGACATAGTTGCTGCAGGAAACAATCTGACTGCAGAATAACACAAGCACCTGGCAACCATGTTTGTACAGGACTATATCCAGAATGCAACCAGCGACTGAGTCCAGTCTCCTACTGCAAACAGACACTTTGCCAATGACTCACACTCATCAGCACTGATTGACTCGGGCTGATTTCACCATGTTGGCAACCTGTCTGTCTGCTAAAACCTTCTGTCTGACAGTGACGACGGTCAGTCTGAAGGCTGGTGGTCCTCCCACCAGGTGAGCTGTGCAATCAGCTTGTGGTCACACAAGCTGCAGGTGTTGCACGCTCAGCCTCTGGGAAACCAGCTGGTTGCTCACAATCAGCCGCTCAGTGTGAAAAAATCCAGTTTAATCACTGGGTAACAAGTTAGGAGGAGGCTGCTGTCCTGTTTTACTCTACTGGCACTGAGTCAATAAATAATGGTTAAAACATAAATAGCCGACCATCATCATCATCATCATCACACTGAGCACAGACCTCGTGCATGTTTTTATTATGAACAGTCTCCTCTGTCCTCGTGTCTGCAGCTGCTTATAGGGTTTGAGAGCGGGACGATCGTGCAGTGGGACCTCCGGGGCAAGAAGGCTGACTTCAGGATCTACTACGATGAGGTGAGTTTGATAGGTGAAGCCTTTCTGTCTGCCCTCTTTCTACGTCTGCTGTGGCCTCTGTGTTTGTTTGTTTAATAATCAAACTGTAGTTTCATTTTAGCTGTCTCTGTGCGGATGCCTGATTATAGCAGCAGGAGGCAGGATATGTACAAGAATCTGGCAAAATTGAGAGGAATGAAGAACAAATTGCTTTAAAAACAAATTGGAAATGAGTCCCAGAGGGGGGTGCACGAGTGGGAACGTTCAGCTTGTTTATGACATCAAAGCCCTGCAGAGACATGTCGAGTTTTCTTTTTTACATACAGACCTGAATAAAAACATGTGACACTGAAGTGTTACAGGTTCTTCAGGTGAAACAGGAAGTGCTTCAACATTGACTCTCAGCGCTCTCTTCAAGTTACCCTCAAGTTTTCATCTCAGAGCGGCAGCAACTTTTCTCATTTTTAACAAGGTGTTTGTTATGAAAAGCTGCCTGCCAAACCAATTACTGCTCTTTGAAGAAGCAGTCATTAGAGGACCCGGGAACGCTTACGCCGGTCCAGGCAGCCTCGGGCAGCTTGCACAGCACTGTCAGCTGGAACAGACGACAACGCTGGCACCCAGAGACCAGCAGAGCGTAAACGCGTCATGTCAGACAGGTGTGTTAGGTTACACGGTCTGTACTCAGCCAAAGGTGCTGCAGCTTTCAGCATCCAGGGAGAAAACGTTTCATCACAGTGCACGCTGAAAAGTTACACACAAAACTATATTTTCATGTAATATTCAAACGTCTTTCATTAACAGGTCATTAACTCGTGTGTCTTCAAACATACGCACCATCAGCACATCTGCTGCCACCTCTTACGTCCTCCTTCTCCTGTGAACAGTAACACTCACGCTCATGAGCTTCCTTTGTGGATCTGAATGTGATTTAAAGGACAAAGAAAAGTACGAACTTTAAGCTGTCAGCTCTTCATAAATAATACTGACATTTGGTTTTGCTCTGTATTTACACCCAGTCCTACTGCGCCTCCGTGTCTCTGTGGTTAAATGCACTTTTTCTTCTATAACACTTCATAAACTCCTATCTGGTGTGAAAGGACCTGCTATCGATCTCCATCGCTGGCTGCCTTTTCTAAAGCCTCGTTCCAGCATCGAGTCGCTGAAAGGTTATTATAGATGTTTCTCCGTCTGATGACGAGGGGAAAAACGCAGCCTACCCCCGGCTTTAAGCATTTTCTGCTGCCATCTGAGAAAATTCAGTTTACTGTGATTACCACAATAACGACCACGTTAGGACTGATGAGTGCACGGCTCTAACAAAAGCCTCCTGAATAAGCTCGCTCAGCTTCAGTGTGCGAAAGAGAAAAGGTTAATTTGGAACAATGTCAGGCCAAACATCTGCGGGATTATCCAGACTGTTTTTCTGCTGCTGACGGGGCCGTGACCTCTGTGGCTTTGACATGAATAACTGTGAATAATGTTTTTAAGAAGCCAAAGATTACCCAGCGAGGTCTTCTGAAGAACAGCGGCAGACGTGCTGAGCGCAGAGCGATACCAGGAAAACGACTTTGCTGTTTTGGCTTGCGTGACGTTTTTTACCTGTACAGCTAAGGTGTGGTAGCTGTGGCATCACTGAGTAGAATCACATACGTATCACCGTGTGTCGCATGCTGCAGAAGCGTTTTTGCTCTTCTGTGTGGACACCAAAGCTGTCAGATGAACATCATTGTTGTGTTTTTAATAGGCGTGTGTTTGATAGAGCTCCACGGGGAAAATGTGGTCTGCCTTTGTATGAAACAATCTTGTCAGTTGTATTTTTCTCCATTGTATTTGGACAAAAGTGTCAATTACCATCCGCAGAGAGAAGCACTTTGTTATGTGCTCACCAGTTTTGAAGGATTATTATCTTCGTCCTTTGTCTCATATTTCATTTGAAGCGTAGCAGGGCACTGACACTACGTGAGGACGGATTCAACAACGATACCAACGAGGTTTTATTCCAGATCTGGCCTAAAGCTAAATGCTGTAAGAATCAGTGTCGTGTGTCATCACGTTTCACTTCTGAATCGGCTCAATTTCTCCTGTGTGCAGTTTCGGTTTGGCTGTTTGGTAGGTTGTTACAGTTCATTTGAACTTGCTTCAGTTCTTCGGTGGACTTTGGTCTCAGCCGCTCGCCGAGCTTGGCGTCGTGTGGGGTCTGCTGCAGGACTCCTGGTTCCTCTTCCCCAATCAGGCTTCTTTCTCATGGCACTGCATGACACAATGATTCACTTGAAGTGCTTTATGACTTTGAGAGAAACACTGACTCTGTGTGATCGGTGCAGGCCATCCACTCTGTCAGCTGGCATCACGAAGGGAAGCAGTTCATGTGCAGTCACTCGGACGGCAGCCTGACGCTGTGGAACCTCAGAAACACCACCAAGCCATTCCAGGTCACCTTCCCTCACGGTGAGACACACACACTCTCATAATCCCAGAGACAAATCCTGGGTCTATACTCTTTGTATAGATCTGAATATCATAGACCGTAAACAAACCTCTGTGGACCATATGCTGTCATCTGATTTGCCGAGCAGCTCGTGGTTATGTCTTTGCTTTTCTCAGTGTAACCAGCCACCGTTCAGTCTCATTCACCAACATTCATGTTCGGTTACCTGCACATTTAGGGTAGACTGTGCTGTATCCAGCAGTGATTGTCGTATGTGCGGTGTTTCGCTGCTGCTTCGTTTTGATTTCCACACTCGGTGAAATCTGCCTCCTCTTCTGCCGTGTCTCCCTACGGCTTCCTCTCATGCAGGGCCGACCGAACTCGTCAGATTTGTGTTTTCTTGCTGTGAGCTGTAATCTCAGGCAAAATCACAAAGCAAAAAGCAGGCAGGATGTGGCTGACGGGGAGGGGGGCGCAGCTGAATTCCAGCAGATCGTTTATTTGTCAGATATTTAGTGTCACTCAGGGCGAAAACGGGAGGAAGAGGAAAGGGAGGCATGAAAATGAGTAGAGGTCAACTAAGAACATAAAGCTGAAGAAGAGTAAACAGTTAAAATGTTATTTGCTGAGAATGATATAGTCGGACGTTTTTAGTTATAAATAAATGAGTTAAAAACTGTGAGGGTTTAAAATTCAGCATTTAAACGGCTCGACTGCAGCACCTCGGGCTTTTAGTAGCAGGCTAGGTGAGGGGAAGGAGTGCTAACTGAGCTAATGCTAGCTAACGTGACTAACATGGTGTGTCCATAGTCTGAGTGTGTGGTAAGCAACAAACTTCACTGAGCTCACAGCAGAGCAGCATCTTAGTTATCAAAGAATTGGATTAAATATACTCCAAAATGCTCCGATATCACAAACATGTCCAGCTGAGTGATTTGAAATAGCTCAAAACTAGCAGAGCGCTATTAGCTTAGTTAGCACCTATCTGTGACCTCTGTAAGGAAACGTACTTTACTTCCAGAAATCAAAACCAGTTTGATTTTATTATGTGTTTGTTTTCCTTCAATATGACAATAAGTTACTAATAATTTGTAATGCATTACTTATTACTTGTTACTTTCCTTAGAGGTAATGGAGTATGTTACTTAATTACCCATCAGAGAACTTGTTACTTTCATGTTAATATGACCTGAAATTCATTATCTCATAATTATCAATTAACTCTGTAAACCCAAGGCTACGTTCCCACACACTGACACAAATTCCTAATGAGGACACGTCTTTCTTTTAGGTTTTGCATTTGAACACAAACTGACAACAAAGAAAGTTAAAAAGCAGCCGCTGGCTTCTTCTAGGCTAGATTAGCATTAGCATGCTGCCTATGCAGATCCATACAAAGACTCTGAATGACTCTGATTCAGTATTTAGTTTGAACATCTTTTAAATGTCAGAATCGACTTCTGGTAGAGAATTATGGATGTTTGTCTTCTTCCAAGCATGAAACTGCTGTTCATGTCTGAACCTGAACATGTCACACTGCCCCTCTAACACTCCAGGCTAACCTCTGCATACCTGTTATCACTCGCCATTGTTCCCTCTGTCACACAGCTGAGTCGACTTCGTCACAGTCAGGCAAAAATCCATCATCTTGTTATTTATTTATAAAATTTACTGCTGTAGCTGCCAAATATGCTCACAAATTTTAGCTTATTTAAATTAGCGATTAGCACAGTGCTGTAAATACTTAACCACAGATGTTACGCGTGTGTTTGGCTTTCCATCATTTACTTACCTGCTGAGCTGTTGCTTGATGCAGAGCTCGGTGACGACTGGGGCTTTCTTTGCCTTTTGTGTTTCTCAGCTACAATCGTGTCAGTGACATGTAGGTAATGAGCATTGTACCTGGATAGGTGAGCATAGTTCAGAAACCATCCGTCCATTTTCTTAACGGTGTATCCAATTAAAGGAGCCGGTCTCAGCAGGCCAGGGCTGTTGCAGTGCACCATTAACCAGAAGTTTTAGTTTTTTGGCCAGCGTAGTGTTTTAACTAAACTATCAGAAGTTTCTCACTTTTTACAGCCAACACTTTGTCTGTTTTAAGCACAATTTCCTGTACATAAGGGCACCAAAATGACCTTTTTATAGCCACTTTTCATAATGATGATGTGAAGAAATCTGCGACAGGACGAGTTGTTCTCAGAGAATCCAGGTACACTTAAAATGATTCCTTTTATTGTGTTCAATAAAAGATGCTGCAGCAGAGCTCCAACAGTTTAGAAATGATGTTTCTTTCATTTGTTCAGAAAGTGCTGAGCCTTTGTTGAAAGGTAGGTTTCACTGCCTCCAAGCTAGGAGACCTTCTCTTCAAAGATGTTAATATGAGAAGCATGAATTACTCCCTTTAATACGCTAACTTTGATAATGGACTGTCATTCAGTGAAGAGAGGACCTGGAAACACAGCAAACACACAAAACTCCAGTTGGAAATGAGACTAAATTTGATCCTTCAAGGGGGTTCCTGTGGCGCACTATGTCCTGATTGTGCTCACATTGTGTAACATTATGAACACAGTGTAGAGCCGTGCATTGGTCACTTTGACAAAGCAGCAGGTAGCAACTCCAAATAGCTTAAAAGAGGGAAAAACATGAACGTAACAACAGGTGAACAACAGCTTTTCTTCTTACATCTTCTCATCTTATTATGAAACTATAATTTAATCTGTACATGTTGCTCTTCCTTTGCTTTTCCTCTGATGCAGGAAAGATACAGAAGGATGCGAGGAAGGAGTCGTGCAAACCTATTCTCAAAGTGGAATACAAGACCTGCAGGAACAGGTGCGTGTGTCTTAAACATTTCATTTCCTGATTGCACAGACGTAGCGCCGCATTTTTTTTTATTGATATTAACCTCTGAGATGAGATTTAAAGATTTCTTTTGAGTCCTCACAGGAACAAACAACCGTTGTGTATGCGTCACTTATTTCATCGATCACTGGCGTTTAATTCGATTTGAAACAAGAGCGTGTTTCATTTTACTTGTTACTCATTCTTTCTTTCTGCTTTGTCGAGGTGAGCATCTCTAAATCCCTTCTCTTCCTTCACAACAGTGAGCCTTTTGTTATCTTCTCTGGGGGTCTTTCATATGACAAGGCGGGACGACGGCCGGCACTGACGATCATGCACGGCAAGGCCATCACTGTGCTGGAGATGGATTACCCCATAGTAGAGTTCATGGTGCTGTGCGAGACTCCTTACAACAACGGTAAGGGCGTACCGATTCAATTATAAGAGCTGTGTCCCTTTTTGTGGTCTCGCTTCAGTGAGTTTGAAGCCTTTCAGAGAAATGTGGTTTTCAGCCACGGGGGGTTTTTTCACCCGCTCGGTGCCATCGGCTTCTCCTGTAATCCTGTCATAATGTGGAAATCACAAGAGCACGCTTCCTTAAAACTCACCAAGTGTTACCACCGACTGACGTTGAGTCATTTTTATATGAATTTCAGCTGATTTTAAATTTGCATCCCTCCTTGATGTTGTCGTGGTAACTAGCATTACCTCTCCATCTTTCTGTTTGCATTCGGCCTTCACAGAGGTCCAGGAGCCTTACGCTGTGGTCGTGCTTCTGGAGAAAGACTTAATCGTGGTGGATCTAACACAGAGCAAGTACGTCACTGTGAATCATACAGTTAGACATCATATATCAGAATCACACCATCGCGTGTGCAAGAATATCACTCAGAGAGTGAAACTGTTCTTACATTCAGCAACAAAGTGAAAGCAGCTGTAGTTCAGAGAGATATCAGCATATAATGCTGTATGACCATAAGCATATGTGGACTATCCTAATTTCAGGACTTTTGTGGATTAATTGTATCGATCTATCAGAAAGTTGCTCTCAGCAGCTCAGTGTCTTGAAGGGAAACAGTTCAGTGCTTTTGTTGTGATTTCAGAGGTCTGATAAGATCCTGTGTAAAAACTGCCAAAGATGTTATCCTTTGAACAAGCACAGCTCAATGTTCTGTGGGTAGATTTAACTCGCTATCATTGTTATAAAAGATTGAAGCTGGACGCGGCGATGATGTCCTGACAGATTAACACCCAAGGCTAGGCTAGGCATACATTTGAGGAGTAGCAAAACGCTCGGGTATAAATGAAGTTTCCTGGTTAATTAGGTTAGCTAATTACAGCTGTTAGATATAAATGTCTCCTGATAACACCTAAAGTAGTTTAAACATGTCCAGATTGTCTTTGAGCTCATTGATTAGGAGCTAATTGTGTTTAAATTGTTCATTATAAGTAAATCAGGTTAATTGTATTTAAATGCTTCATTATAAGTAAGGAGTGGCATGAATTTGGAGCTCTGCAGAAACACCCCTCTACATCTTTTAGTGACACTTTAATGTGTGCATAGAAGAACCAGTCGCTCTTATCTTACTGTATCGGCAATAAAGCAGATGAAGCTAGAGTCATTGGCACATTCAATTTTTATTGCTTAGAGAACAGATAAAGAATCCAGACCTTTGAACGTGTCCACTTCCTGTGGGCTCCATGGGAGGACCAACTGGAATTATTCTTTTCGATTAGCTGAGGAATAATTCTGAATAGCTTCATGTTCATAGGTCTACTATATACCACGTTGTGTACTTGCCTGTTGCAGCTACCCCGTCTTTGAGAACCCGTATCCCATGGACATCCATGAGTCACCAGTGACCTGCACGGCCTATTTCGCAGACTGTCCACCAGACATCATCCCCATCCTCTACTCCATAGGAGCGAAACACAAGAAGACTGGCTACAGCCAGAAGGTAAAGGAGGGGAAGAGTACGGCCTTTGCTGTGCAGATCCATGTTGGGAGGATTTTCTTGTGTTACGTAATTCTCGCATACCGTATTTTCAGACCATAAGGTGCATTAAGCGAAACAAAACAGTCAAATAAGTCAAACTTTACTCAGGTCATTCTTGCTTCCTCCACTTCTGTACCATTGATTCATTACTGTTGAATTCTCTGGCAGCGGCTCTATTCCCATGTTGTAGCAGTATATGAATGACTAACCTCGTATTGTGGATGGATTATCTCAGTTGTTCTCCTGACTGAAGTTTGGTCCTTTACAGCATCCTGCCATGCGATTGCATTTGTCCCTAACCATCAGGAACCCTCATGTTAACTTTTATCAAGTGGAAAAAAGTTAGCGTTCATCCTCCAGCTTCACTGTGTTTATGCTATGCTAACATAGCTGTGTCGCTAGCGGTCAAGTAGCACATCATTATATCCCAGCTAGCCCGAATTCAGTAACCCTACAAACGTCACTGCTGTTTAGTTTCCTGTCTTCATTTATGTTGGAAGTGATAACAGAGCTGTACGTTTGAATTTTTCAGAAATCTCTCAGTCAGAACATGCTATATCATGTTTAGCTAACTAGCGAGCTAACTTCCTGCTAACTTCTAACTCCATTAAATGTAATAAATCCTGTTTTCATGGATGCCTGGATGTTAAACTTAATTGTTACACCTGGTAAAGCAGCAACACTGATCATTTCATTAAAGGTTAAAGAATTTAGACAGTTTTTTAACTCTCAGTGATGCTGCAGTGTTCGTTTGACTTTGGGACCTGAAAATGACGGAGTTTAGGACCCAGATTACTCCGTGAGGCTCCTGACTACAGTAGCTGTAATGCTCCAACAATCCATCACGCGGTGGCTTCGTAGCTTAGCAAAGTCGCACTAAAACATTTTTGACAGATTTTTGAGCGCCGTGTAGCACATAAAATCGGTTCAAGGTCAGTGAGCACGTTCAGAATTCATCATTTGAAAAAATTAAAGGATTTTAAGTGCGCCTTATTGTGCGGAAAATACAATGCTAGAACTGATGTATAAATATGTATAGAGTTGTGTGTCTGCGCTTCGGTTCTTTGGTATATCCTGGTCTTTGAAGGGAGTTTTATTCATAATGTGTCATGTAAAATCATCTTTCTAAAATAATTGCTGTTGAACTTTTTAAATTATAGGTAATCATTAGCACACGTATCACTTTTAATCAATTTGGTTTTGTATTTGAGGATGACAGCCTGTGTTTTAGAACAAAAGGAAAAGCGAGGGTACAATGGGACAGAAAGAAAGGGTAATGTGCCAGGTGTTTAAAATAATCAGTGCTGCTGTGATTATTTTGTCAGGAGTGGCCAATCAGTGGAGGGACGTGGACATTAGGCTCCCACACTTATCCAGAGATCATCATCACAGGGTGAGTTAGAAATGCTGACAGGAATACTGATGACCCCTCTTTAACACCACCCGTCACATTTAAAAGGACAGTTGAGCCGTGTCTCACGCCACGGTGACAGAACCACCGACTGTGGGTTTTTCTACATTTATAGCGCTGCGTAGATTTGATTTCTATCTGTGCCAGCCCCAGCAGAGAGCAGGCTCCCTTTGTCAGAGATGTTAACCTGCTCTGAAGCTTGCTCGCTGGGTGGCGTTTGCTTCTGGGTAACACTCACAGATATCAGTGGCAGTCCGGCCCTTTGAGGTCGACGTGGAGACGTTTCACTGCTGAAAGCACAGCGGGAAACACCTAAAAATGCTCAAGTTCTCACGAAGTAGGAACCCAGCTTCACTTTGTAGCTCTGTGAGCCACAAGACGGGTGAGCTGCAGATTCATGAACAGTGTGATGTTTTAAAAATGCAGCGATAAATTTACTGAGGTAATAATCATGAACACGACTAATTAGACTAAAAGTGAGTGGGAAGGTTGGAAGTTTTACTTGTTGTCATTAATTTCATACTAAATACTTTTTTTTTTCAGGCATGCTGACGGATCGATTAAGTTTTGGGACGCATCTGCAAGTAAGTCCTGTGCACCAAGCTTTCCTGCATTCTCATTGCAGCGATGCATTTGTTCCACAGCACAGTTAATCAATCACCTGGGTGATATCATTAATTGCTTAATGACATAATCTAAGAGTTCAGACTAATCATACTCACCCACAGCTAACATACTAGCTTCAGATCAGCTGATCTCAGCGCTTATTCCTCATCACATGATAGATCAGCTGAGAGCATTTTGTACATCTATTTAGCAAAGTTCATATGATATAAACCGATCAGACATAACATCAGACATGGACCATGGAGCAATGGAAAAAGGTGGGTTGGTCTGATGAATCAGATAGGTGGACGGATTATTGTGCGTCGCTTACATGGAGAACCACAGGCGAGCCAACGGGGACAGTTGCTTTGAGCGATGCTCTGCTGGGAAACCTTGGGTCCTGCATCCATGTGGATGTTACTTTGAGACGTACCATCTATCCAAGCATTGTTCCACATCATCTACACCCATGCATGGAGAAGGTGCTCCCCGATGGCTGTGGTCTCTCTCAGCAGGATAATGCACTGAAAACAGAAATGGTTGAGGAACTATTTGAGGAGCACAACAACCAGTTTGAGGAGTTGACTTGACCTCCAGATTCCCCAGATCTCAATCCAGTCGAGCATCTGTGGGACTTTGGTGCAGATACCACAGCACACCTTCAGGGTGTAGTGGAGTCCATGTCCTGACGGCTCAGGGTGAATGGCACAGTATTAGGCAGGTGCTGAAGATGTTGTGGCTGGTTGGGCGACCGTGGCTCAGGGGGTTGGGAATCGCATCTGTAACCGGAAGGTCGCCGGTTCGATCCCTGGGCTCTCTGTCCTGGTCGTTGTGTCCCTGGGCAAGACACTTCACCTACCGCCTACTGGTGTTGGCCAGAGGGGCCGATGGCGCGATATGGCAGCCTCGCTTCTGTCAGTCTGCCCCAGGGCAGCTGTGGCTACAACTGTAGCTGCCTCCACCAGTGTATGAATGCGAGAGTGAATGAATAGTGGTATTGTAAAGCGCTTTGGGTGCCTTGAAAAGCGCTATATAAATCCAATCTATTATTATTCATATTTATTTTAGTAGATGATTGTCAGATGTGCTGCCATTGAAGCCTGCTGTGTTCTGTGTGGTCGTCCCACCACACTGATCCAGACAGAAATGAGTCCAGGTGGAAATAACAGTCGTCTTTTGACTATTTTAGTCGTGACTCAGAGTGTTTGACCTCGGTATGACTCGTACGATCCCCGCCATCTTTGATCAGCACACGCTTCCAGGTTTACTGTGTGCACACGTTTCTACTACTGCAGCTTTATTAAAGGTGCAGCATCTGTTTATGTGCTTTAAATGGAAAATAAATCAGAAGGCTGTGGTGCAAACCAGTCTCCTCTCAGCCAGACACATTACTGGTCTAATGCATTTGTACAGCTGTGCCAATCGCAGCAGTACGGGGTGAAAATGCCTTGCCAAGTGGAGACGAGACATTTGTGCAAAGTGCATAAAATTTAAAAGGTGAAGAATATGAAGATGTAACATGGCAAACTGCATAAAGCTGTCGGGATATCACCAGGTGCACATGGCCGTTTACTTCACGCTTTGCACTGTGCTTTAACTGAGATGTCTCTGTGCAGTCACGCTGCAGATGTTGTACAAGATGAAGACCTCCAAAGTGTTCGAGAAGCCAAAGCCAGGCGAGGGCCGCGCCGCCGAGCTGGTGGAAGAAGACCCGTTTGCTATTCAGATGGTCAGCTGGTGCCCTCAGAGTCGCATGTTCTGCGTGGTCGGCATCTCAGCTCACATCATCCTCTATCGTTTCAGCAAATATGATGCCAACACTCAGATAGTGGTGAGTGCTTAAAGTGGTCAGGTGATGTACGGAGACTGAAGGTGAAGCCCAGTCTTGATGTGACACGTTCCCTGAGTCTCCTCTCATGTTTCAGTCTCTAGAGGTGCGTCTGCAGTGTGACTCGGACGACGTCATCTCTCCATCAGAGAATGAAAACAATCCCAGCTTCTCAGAGCCCAGCTCCCACTCACCCCAACCGCACCATCAACACCAACACCCAGCCAGCCCAGGCAGCAGGACACCAGAGGGCATCAAAGACAGCATCCCCTGCCTCAAGTAAGATAACAGTCCTCCGTCTCTGCAGCACAGTAGACTTCAAGTACAGTCAAGTCAAGAAAAGCACTCTGGTGGTGTATGATGGTCTAATGACTTGCTGAGGCACGTTACAGTGCATGCCAGTGTTGTGTATTTAAGCTCTGCCAGGTGTTTGAGGGTAAATTGGACCGTTACTCCTCATTCCAACATCATTCCTCATTAGCTGTTGATAAAAGCTGCTCATCTGTTTCAGAGTGAAGGACCGGGCGGTTCGGGTTCCTCCTGGCTACCAGTCAGAGTTGGTCATCCAGCTCCTCTGGGTAGATGGTGAACCTCCACAGCAGATCACCAGCCTGGACATCAACTCAGCCTACGGCCTGTGAGTTTCAGAGGCATAACCCTCTGTCCTGAGCAGCTCTGTGTCTGTCTATGAGTCTAAATTAGGAACATTTAGCAAACAGTAGGCTTGTATTATCCATTTCTGTATGTTTGGTCGTCACCAATAAAAACAGCATCAGTGCACAACACAAGCATGGCTGTGAAGTGTGCAGGGAACCAAACCTGCACAGACCGAGGACATTTGACTCTCATTTTCTGAAAAGAGCCAGATTATAAACAGCAACAGTGATGCAGCAGGAGAAGAACATGCATGTGGCAGTAAGAGGGCTCGGCTGTACACAGATGTGTTTATAGTTGCTCTTGGTCTGTGTATATGCGCTTTGTGCAGCATTGAGTTGGTCTTTGCAGTATTTGTACTGTATCATACTGTGAGGCTGGCGGGAGGATGTAAATATGATAATGGGCCATGTGTGAGCTTTGTAATTTTGCTGTTACTGCCAGCAGTTAATGTAACGTGACCAAATTATTTCAATGTGTTCTCGAGCTTTCTTGACAAATGTAACACCTGCGAGCCAAGCTGAGAAAAACACCATATGTCCTGTGACCGTAGCCATAACAGCGGATAGAGCACGCAGTGACGAGCGGCAACAAACACGAGCACATCGTCTTCTTCTACCTGCTTTTGTTATTTTAAAGTAACTTACTGGATGTGGACTAACAAGTCGAACGGGAGCTGCATGACTTCCTGAGCTCGCAGGGTTTGAGACCACTTGTCTGGCTTTGCTGTGAATAGAAGCTTTATGGGCAGAAACCAATAACAGAGGAGTTTTCAGAAAAGCTCTCTGCGGGTCGAGGCAGTCGCACCATTTGAATCTCTGCTCTGAAGCTTTTCATATCTTAAGTGAAATTGCAGCAATTGATTATCCGGCTTTTTGATGCCTTTCTCACATACTGAGCAGAACATGCACACACACAGACACAGTCCTCCTTTAGCTGCACTAATATAAAAACATTCCTGAGATTATTGGTGAGAGCAGAATAACATCAGGATGTCAGAGAGACGTGCTCAGCACAGCGGCCTGCTTTCCTGCTGATGTCACAATAAGGACTCAGCTCTGTCTCCTCTGGGTTCAGCTTAAAGCCCGATCCACGTGTGGTTCCCAGAAACGTATCGTCCAGCTGCAGCTGCTGGGAATGTGTTGTCCAGGCCAGATGTTTATAAGTTAATGAGGCTTCTTAACAGTGATTGTTCCAAATGGTTTCCACGGGCCGGCTGTGCTCCCATTGGACATTTTTACTCCTTGTAGCTCGGGTCAGTGAAAGTGTGGTGTGCTCACAATATTGTAGCATATGCAGTGTCGGGAAAGTTACTTTTCAAATGTATTCCACGTAAACCTGTGACACAAAGATCACCAAACTGAGACCACCACAGACTGTTTTCCTTCACAGTGATGAAGGAAAACGCTGGGCTGGCATGTAAAAGGGCATTTATTCCCTCAGGACCTGAAGCTCCATAAAGCACCCCTCGACAGCCAAACCCACCTGTTCTCTGATTGGATAGTTGAATTTGTGATTGACGTGACATTGGCCAATCAGATGAAAGGAAGAAAAATAGGGTCAAAATTCGTACTTGCAACTTGAAACCTGAGTGCAGAGTTTCACACGTATTTTTCCAAACGCAAATCTGCTTTTACACATACAAAACTGATTTACAGGTGCAAAATATTTATGACCACAATTTGAGCCCATATGATGCACGGCAGGTGACGATCAGTCATGTGGGAATTCTGGGAAGTATTAGAAACATGGAATAAAAGCAGACTGTTTAATTCATGCTTAATTTGACAGCGTTTTTCATGTTAGTTGGCACAACTCTAATGTCTGTGTGTGTGTGTGTGTGTGTGTGTGTGTGTGTGTGTGTGTGTGTGTGTGTGTGCGTATGTGCTTGTTTCTTCCCTCCTGACGTTGTGTTCGTGTCCAGCCTGGCGTTCGGGAATTGTAACGGCCTGGCGGTGGTGGACTACTTGCAAAAAACTGTCATATTATGTATGTCAACACTGGATCTGTACGGAAGCACCGACCCCTACCAGCGCCTTACCCGTTCCCCCCGCAGGAACAGGCAGTCCACCTCAGGTAACACACACACACACACACACACACACACACACCTGATACTCAGTGTGCAACATAATCACGACATCCAGACACTGAATCTGATCTTTTCTCTGCTCCTCTGTCTTCTTCTCTTTCTGTCTCTTCTGATCTAGTGCGTGACAAATATGACAGTTTCAATATATTCCTTCAATATTTAATCAATCATTACTGTTGATCAATCATTACTGTTGATCAATCATTACTGTTGATCAATCATTACTGTTGATCAATCATTACTGTTGATCAATCATTACTGTTCAGGTGCTGTTAACAGTGATGGGAAGTAGAGCATATGTAAGGTAGTATGCACTACTCAGCCCTGACTCTTAGTTTTCATAATATTTTACATTCAGTTACATTATAATTACAAAGTACTTTTATTATTATATAATATATATTAATTGAACATATAAATATCTATTTTAATTTAAAAACAGGCCTCTGCCTGCTGTTGTTTTCTAACGTGTTACTTTACAAACTGCATTCTTATTATTTTACGAACAAAGTTTAACTTCCAAAACTTTTAATGTGAAAACTCTTGGAAACAAAATGTATTAAAGTGGATTTTCTGAAATGATTTCAGGGATTTGACGTATCGAGCCTTTGTTTGTAATGCAGGTGTTTAGTGTGTAATGTAATAACTTTGAACGGGATGGTTCTGCAGTGACCTCGAGAGCTTAATGGACTGAAAATACAAACCAGCTGAAATAAAAACATCTTTAATAAACTGACGTTTTAGGCACAGCATTAAAAACTAGTGAGAATAAGTGGTGGTGTTTAAACTCCTCTCAGCTGACTGGAAACAGAAAATGTGACATTCGCCTCGCAGTTAGCACATCGTTAGCATTCACAGTCGATGAAGTTCGGACAAAACCGTCCGAGTGGGGAAACGAGAGCAGACACAGTAACATCAGACTATCTGTAACACGACGACGGCCTGGATCTTCTGTCCTTCCTCTCTGTCTGTCACACACAAACACACACCTGCCCATCTCTGCCTGTCATAGAGCTGCACTGTGACATGAAGTGCATGTTAACAGGTTGCGTGTCATTCCACATGGGCATCATATGCATGTTGTCATTTGATTTCTCAGTCTGTTGTTTTTAGACCTGTAAGAGCCACACAGGTGTTTCTGGTCCCTCCTCCTGACGGCCTCTGAAGCATCTTAATTATATTTAACGCGCTTGATATTCAGACCCACCGTTTAGGAATCACTGTGTAAAATAGAGGCCGACTCTTTTTTGGACCAGGCACCAACTCGGTGGTAAATATTTCAGAAGAACTTGCAGCAAGTGCTCGTTTCATTGCGTAATTCCCACAGGTGAGCTGAAAATACTCTGGTGATTTTTTCACATGCTGTTGCACCCTGCACCTTCTGTGTGAGCGCTTTAAAATCAATGTGGAGACAGAAGGGAAAATAGAAGCGGGCAAACATGCCCTTTTCTGTGCCGCGGGTGGTGCTGCGCTGATCTGAGGCACTTACTGTGCTCCGGTTCACACAAGGCTCAACAGCAGACTTGGAGAGCACGCCAAAAGGCCGGTGCCGGCTGCCCAGTCTGAACGCTTCCTGTTCCCACCACATCTTTAGCTGTCGTCATCACACACACATGTGTATGAGTGTGAAAGCTTTCAGCCATCAAATGTGGGCATTTACTTCTCAGAATGATGTCACAATGCAGATGATTAAATGACAACGAGCTCGGTTTCCATGCTGCGCTGCTGGTAATGACATGTTCCCTGCTGACCCCAGTGACACCAGCAGTTCTGGGTTTGCTGGAGTCGCGGGTATTTCTTGTGCCCTTCCCTGACACGATCTCACTTGCTGCTTGCTCTCACTTTCTTTTCCTCTCTAAGCCTGTGTGTTCTTCTCTCCCCCCCTGCCTCCTCTCTCTCCCCACCCCCACCCTCCTCATCCACCCCCACCCTCCTCATCCACCCTTCCCTCTATCCTCATGCATTCCTCTCACTAACGTCCCCTCTTTTCTCATTACTGCCATTCTTCCTTTGCCTCCACCCCACTTACGCTCTTCCGTTCTTTGACCTCTCCTCGCTTTAAACCCCTTCCTCATTTCCACCACTCCTTCCTCCCCCTCCTACTTTGGTGACTCTGTGGCTGCTGGTGTGGGCATGCGGGCCTGCCTGACAGAGTTTTGCATGCGCGGCCTGTCTAACTTTTATTCAGATTCAAAGAAAAGGATCCGTACATCCTATCAGAGTAAGTCGGGCCTTCCCAAAGGCCGGGGAGTCGGTGTATGTGTGTGGGGGTGTGGGTTGGTGTTTTGATGGATATAGTAGGACATGATGTTTGGTACAGATGATTGCCACAAGAACTGACACAGACTCGAAGCCCAGGACAAACCAAAGACATGACTGGGATGAAGCGAGACGTCACCTGCAGAGCTTTGTCTGTTACAGTCATGTCCAGCAGTCTGTCCTTTGCAGAAGAAGAGACACTTCTTTGAGACAGCAGAGCAAGCGCAGTTATAAATAATGCATTATCCATGCGATGTATATTTTAACTCTCAGTGTCTTCAGCCATTTGTAAGGTCAGCATAAACTACCGGCATCACCAATGTTTGGTAGAACCTTTGACTGAAGACAAATAATTAAAAGTGTTTTGAGCTGTGACGAGTCTGCGAGGCTGTTAATGAGTCCTTAATGAACGCTGCTTCAAACAGGCCGTGTCTGCAGTCGGGCTTTGAGGGCCGAGTTAGAAATCTCAGTGTTTGTGGCAGTTTTTACAGACGACTCCATGTCGGCTCGTGCTTGCTGCATGTGACTGAATATGATCCTGTTTGGATTTGTGTGTGTGCTGTTTGTATGTTCGATATTTATTCCACTTCATCATGAGATTTGCACTACATGCTTTTTGAATTTTAATGCGAGCTGGTAAAAGATGTTAAATCTGACTGTAGTGCAGGTCGCATCAGTAATCAGCCACTCTGCCCATCAAGGCACTTTGAGTCCTGATAAAAAAGCAAAGAGCAAATATTCGAGGCTGACCTCGGGAGGAATGATGTAATGATGAAGCATTGTTGCTAGCTGCACTCTTTCTTTGGGCTTAGCGTGGCTGACTTCTACCAATCAGACGTCTGCTTAATCTGCATGACCGGCTTCAAATAATCTGACACCCTGCGTGTGCTGCTTCTTCTTCCTGTCGGCTGCTGCAGGCCTTACTGAACTCACTGACAACCAGCAGTCGATTGACATGGAGAGGAACAAGTCGCCCACTTCAGGTAACCTGCTCGCACACTCACACACAGACACGCACCTGCAGCCTCCAATCCTTCATTCCCTGAATGCAAATGTCTTTGAGTCTTTGTGGGTGGGATGCTTTGTGTTTAAACTTGAGTTACAGCCTGTGGTCACCTCGTCACCAGAGCGTGGTCACGTGGTGAGAGCGGCACTCTGTTCACTGTTGTTTCAGAGAAGTGCTGGCACTCCTTCAGTGGAGTATGCTGGGTTTGTCTCAGCTGGTTGGTCCTTTAGTCTGAAGTCGTGCGGTGACCGTGTTTCCCAGAGGTGAAGAAGAAGGAGCGCTGCGTGCTCCATCGGCTCGGTCGTTTCCTTTGACATGTTTGTCTTTCACTAACACTGATACGGCCGACTGCAGTGGAGATGGAGCCTGCATGTTAATGAGCAGCAGTAACATCAGAGTGGTTTAGATTCTCATTTTGTGTCATTGACACTGCATTATTTTTATTTGAAGTTTTTCTTTGAGTTGTAAATTGGCTGGCATGTTATCATTACTTGTAGCAAATACTCGAGAAGAAAGTTTTCACCTGGACTCCTGTGATAAGGTTCACCACAGGATTTAAGTAGCAGCCAGGTCAGCCAATCACTGCACCTGGTTAGCTGATCGTCAGCACCTGTCGAAGCCGAGGTTTTAGCACAACACGTCAGACTCTACAGGTCAGCAGGGTAAATGATGGAAGGGCTGCAGGAGAAAGGACGTGGCAGCACAACTTAGGTTTGCAAAGCTGCACGGGAACAACACATTTGGAGAAGACCAAGCATCAAACCAACTGTCAGCCCCGTGGTGGAGGTGAGGATCACCTGCAGTCACTGAGTGGATTATGAACTGCCCGTCCAACCACTAAAGCTTGACTGAAACTGGGTCGTCAACACCGTTAGCACCTACTCGGATCGACTCGCCGCGGTGTTTAAGGTTTGTTCACTTGGTCATAGTACCTGCTCAGCTGTCATGAACTGGGATTCGCACGAAGGCGGGACCGAAAAGCAGACTCAGCGCACTCACTGAGAACTATAGACAAGATTTATTTACAGAGGGGTCGGTCAAAATCAGAAGCTCATGGAGGGACGCTGTTCTGAGAAGCTGCGATCGAAGCCGTGGGAGTCTGTACCAGAGGGAGGAACGATTAGTGAACAGGTAAGGGAGCAGGTGAATCAGGACAGGGGTGCAGTCGGCTTACATGCAGGGCCAGGTGGGAGAGTTTTGGGCGGTGGGGGTGTTTCTGTGGGAGAAGCCAGAGAGGGTGAGTGCGAGGGGAGGAATGGTTCCTCGAGCACTTCACGAACGTCAGGGATGGCAGGAGGACAGGCAGGCGAAGCAACTGGTTGATGATTCCTTAATGCAAAAGCCAGCGCTGGAGGAGGTGAGCAATGAATCCAGAGGAGGATGGCTCGGAGACCTGAGCCCAAAGAAACAGAGTCAAGGCTTGAAGGAAGAGTGGAGCGCAGACGGGGCGTGGCTGCCACAGTAGGTGACTCAACCAACTGGCGATGAGTAGCAGGTCG
>NW_005187536.1:1522412-1528006 GCF_000239375.1 Pundamilia nyererei | reverse complement strand
TCATGTGACTGCTCGACACATGCTTCCTACAAGATGATAGTGTGATAAAACCTAAACGTATTCATGTTTGCATTCATGCTCATCATGATGTCACTGGCCTCGAGTTTCAGCATCACACTTTGGAAATGTGACAGAAGCACATCTGAAAGCTGGTCTCTGGATGAGATCAGTGCAGCTGAAGACAATGAGGCAGAAACGTGTAATGGATGAAGAAGAGATGAGAACATTTCCCAGCAGGTGTTTGTGTGTCTCAGAGGAAACGCCACCTGAGCAAACGAGTGTGTAGATCTGTGCTTAAGTCCCTGCCAGGCTGGCACGCCGCGTCCTCGGGGCTCTGTCGGGTTTGTAAGGCCTCAGGTTAAAAAACAACCAAATCATATTCAGTGTTTCCTACGCTCATGTAACAGACGGGAAAATAAAAACAGAGGATAGGAAACGGAGAACTATAGGAGCTCAGGTACCACATCAGGTAATCTTACTGCATAAAACCTGGAGAGGAAACAGACGCCGAAGCACTTTGTGTCATCGTATCATCCCTCAGTTTGCCTCGACGGCTGATTGTGCTTTGGTGGCTTTTAAAGAAAGGAGGATAATGGAACTGTGTTTTTAATCTTCAGAAGCAGCAAAGACTCGATTAAACCTGCAAAACAACATTTCAGTAGTTGTTTAATTCATGTTTGTTTCTCTGTGTGGCAGAAAAACTGCAGCCACAGTCGATCTTTGTGTGAGATCTCATTGCTGGGGTTCATTTTTCATTGATTGTGCACACGAACGATTCATGCAAATACTCAGTTTGATGTCTTTGTCTTTTCCTCGGAGCTCAAAGCTTTCTGATTCTTCACCAAAGTCATTCACAGGAAAACGGATCCCTGCCTTCCAACCAGCAATGCACAGACCGTTCCTCTTGTCCTGTCGTTGATCCTTCAGTATATGTATGTAGTCTGGTGTCAGGCCGGATCCACGTGGGCCTGACGGGGAAACATAAACAGGTAGATGGAGCCAAATGCTGAAAACGCCAGCCGTTGTTTAGTGACAGCTTTATTAAAAATCCGCTTGTGTAACTTAAAGCACAGATCCGTGTCCACAGGAGACCGAACACGAACGTAAAATCCCACCAAATGCATTTTGTGGATGCATCAGTAATTTAGCTCAGCTGTCCACAGTCTGCTCGTCGATGGTTTTCCTGTGATTGTTGTGTAAACACACACAGGACACACTGTCGGTTTGTTCTCACGTGGACTCTGCAGCCTTGCCTTTGAGCCTCCCAAGGAGAGGATAACAGCAGCGTGACAGATCCAGGACGAGCTGTTCTGTGCTGCTGTGGCGGGGAGTCTCTCAGCATTGTGATGTGGACGAGGTCACGGTCATTCTGTCCTATTACAGGCCTGTCGCTTGTTAATTAAAGAGATGGAAAGGAGAAGAATTACGGAGCGGTGGATGAAAAGCACGTGGACAGATGCGGCATGACGCTGCATGATTGTGTCTGATTCGCTTTAACGGTTAAACGCTGGGGGGAGGGGGGCTGAGGTTCATAGTTGTACGAAATGTCAGCAATGGCTGAGAGCAGGACGGCTTTAAATGTCAGTTAAATCAGGTTTGGACTCATTCATATTAATGCAGCGCAGATGTGAAATGTATTAAAAGTTGCGCCCGCAGACAAAGCTCGCCGCGCTGTGCCGACAGGTGCAGAGTTCACGCTTTGTTTTCTCCTGCTGAATATCATCTTCAGCCTGCTCCGTGGCCATTAGAGGCTGTCCGCCTGTCCCCGGCACACCTGTTGTGCTGTATCTGTTCAATGCCATAAACAGACTGTGGACAGCTTATTAAGGCAGCCGGCCATCGTCCCGATTCACCCCCCGTGTCAATAACAGGAGCTTCTCTCTCACTTCTCAGCACAGCTTTCCCCTCTTGTTCCTGACCTTCCTCCCGTCTCTCTTTTGTCATCAGGCACAGTAATTGGGCCCTCTCTGGCCTCAAAGCTGTCTCCCTTCACATCCTCCCCGTTGTCTTCTCTTTAATGTCCTGAGGTGTGTTGTTCGGGTCGTGTGTTAGATTTCCTCTGGGAGCAGTACATGTCGCTGCAGCCTGGCTTGACCTCAAAAAGGGGACTAACAAGACGAGACGCGAGTGCTCGGCGCCTGACCCCCACGCTGCAGCCGTGTGAAGGCTTCCAGCACTTTGTCCACGCTGAGCCAACCTGGTACCGCAGGTTGTACCTAAACGTGTGTCGCCTGAGCCCACGGGGTATATTTAGCACCTGAGGGGAAAGGTGAGGTTTGATCACATTTAAAAGAAGCTTAAATCCACATTTTTCAGCTAAACCCTGCTGGAGGGTTTTCTACAGCCATGTCTGTGTAATGTACAAACCCATGTAAGCACCCATGTAATTAACCTGCAGAGAAACAGTTATATTCATCACATGCTTAAATCCCTGATGCTTTCCTTGAAATGCTCCTCGCGTCTGCACGGTCACTCAGGAGGTTTTTGTTTGTTTTGTGGTTTTTATTTTAAAATCAGAATATAAATTAAAAGTAAAATGAAAGATTCAGCAGTGTTAAAAACCTTTTCATTAAACCAGGAAGTTTCATAAATCCTAACCATGGTGTTTAGCTAATAATACACATGTAGCAAAGCCTGCTGTAGCAGTGGATGGTTAACAACCACAAACAGGCAGGTGAACGTCGTTAGCCGTGTGTTAATCATGTGTACAATCCATGAATCGGGCCTTCAGGAAGCTGACCTCAAAAGTGGGAGCAGTTAGTGGACTTCAAAATAAAAGCATAACAAGAGTGTGTTCTTCACCTTAGTGAGGCAGATGCTTCCCAGCTCCCTCACACCCGCCACAAAATTAAAAATTAGCTCGCTATCAGGAACGTTAATTTAGCTGCAGATCGTTCTACAAAAAGAAACCTTATTTTATTACAAACATATAAACTGAATGGCAGCGTTTCTTTATTTCCTTCAAATCTTCTGTAGATATTTTTATGATGCCACCGCCCAGCGATAGTCTGAATGTGTGGCGTACCCCTGTGATGTCATCACCTCCAGCACCGTGGTAACCAACAGCTTTGCTCTGCACACTAATACAAACACAGGACCTATGGCCACTTCATTAGGTACTGGGGCGATCGTGGCTCAAGAGTTGGGAGTTCGCCTTGTAATTGGAAGGTTGCCGGTTCGAGCCCCGGCTTGGACAGTCTCGGTCGTTGTGTCCTTGGGAAAGACACTTCACCCGTTGCCTACTGGTGGTGGTCAGAGGGCCCGGTGGCGCCAGTGTCCGGCAGCCTCGCCTCTGTCAGTGCGCCCCAGGGTGGCTGTGGCTACAATGTAGCTGCCATCACCAGTGTGTGAATGATGACTGGATGTGTAAAGCGCTATATAAATACAGACCATTTACCTTGCGGTACCAGGTTGGCTCAGACTGCACAAAGTGCTGGAAGCCTTCAGACGGCTGCTGCATGTCCGTGATGTGAACATGCCAAAGATGCTCAGCTGGGCTGAGATCTGTGAGGTGGTGTGTTATCCTGCTGGAAGCATCCATCACAGGATGGTACACTGTGGTCATAATAAACTCCACCCTCTCAATGTTTCTGAGCAGGTAATATTTTCCATCTTCTGTTGCCCAGTTTTCGTGGGTCTCTCTGAGTTGTAGCCTCAGTTTCCTGTTCTTAGCACCCAGTCTGGTCTCCTGCTGACCCAGCTTGTCTTCTTCGAGCTTAAACCATGCTCAGAGCTGTCTGGCCATTCACCTCTGACCTTTGACCTCGCCGAGGGGCCGACCTTCGTAAGTGAATGACATACGACCATGACATGGTTGTGCAGTGAAAAGCTGCCACGTCTGAAGTCACTTAAATCAGCTTTCTTGCCCTGATGCAGTTCTGTCAGCTGTACAGGTCCACTGTTCCCACTGGTACCAGTCAGTCATGTCTCTGCAGTCAGAGGCTTCTTCAGCCACAGTGTCAGCATCGGGGTAACAAAACAGTAAAGTTACTCACGAGTGACAATAGTGTCACCGAACGAAGGATCCGATCAGGTCAGTTTATGAATGATGGTTAAAAACTCAGTCTCTCCTGGTCCTTCTGTCCTGCAGAGCGTGAGCGTTGGGTCAAACGTGGTTAGATACACAATACTCAGCTGTAAGAAAGCACCTCCTCAAAGTGAGTAACGGGACCTGTGAGTGTGCAGTAGCTTAGCATCAAAGCTGCTGAGTGTGTGTGTGTGTGAGCTTTACTCAGAAAGACTGCTGCCATGTTATTAATAAGGCATAGCTGGGTACAGACAGCTAACAGACTTATCAATATTACAGCTCAATCAGTCAGACACGGGAGAATCATGATTCTATCCAATGAATATTTAATGGCTGTAAGCACGTTTGAACTCTTATTCTTTCAGCTGAAGATGAGACATGAGAACAGGATTTAAACTGCTGTGTTAGGATGGTGCAGGTTAGTCTGCAGAACAGAACATATTATATTATCCATATTTATGGAAAGACTTCTGCTCACAGAGAGCTTTGAGCCATCCTCCAGGGCCTGTGGACAATCCTCAGAGGAGCTGATTGGTTAGCAGGTGGTGATGTCATAGCTGTTGAACGTAACCTGCTGCAGCACAGGTTAGGGCTGTAATATGAGTTGCTACGGCAACAGGTCATGGTTGGAAGTAAACCGCCTCCAGGATAAAGTTACCTGGAAAAGCCTGGAAAATGCTGCTCTGTAGGATGAGCCTGTGGTGTGGTAGAAGTAGCTGTAGTAGTCGTAGCTGTAGTAGCAGTGCTGCTGTGGTGTGTTGCAGTGATGGCTATGTGACCTTCCCAGTATCTGCTGGTGGGATGCAGCTGTTCTTATGACACCTTCTGTTTTCATAACCTCACGACTGTTTCCTTCCTATTACCTGCAAGTTTCTCTTCTCCCCAGTTCACCCACTGTGTTTGTCTCTCCCCTGTTGCCCTGAAAAGTCTGTGTCTGTTCTGTTGGATCTCCTGTTCCAGTTCATTACCCAACCTCCCTTCACAATGACCCCCGCGTCCTGCCCGAGCCTGTGGCCAGTCTGAGAGCCAGCCACTGCAGTCCAGTCTTTTACTTACTGGACAATGGTAAGAGGAGGGGTGTTTCATGGATCTCAGCCTCTTCGTGGACACCTGCTTGGAATTTCTGTCTTTCTTTCTTTGTTTGTGTCGTTGTTTTGGGAGAGGGGATAATTAGGCTGCTGTGTGATGTTGCACCTGCATGCTAACGCTGCTTCCACACTGTGAGCAACACTATCAGCAGGGCGCCAGACGTTTACTGACTAATGTTGAAGCACAGGTATCAATATAACATATTCAGCCTTTAAATAAAACCTCGTGCTCACTGACCAATGGGGACACAGTAAATTCATAACAACGAATCATATTTCTTTGGCTAGCACAAATGTTGTATATATAATAGAAGCTGTAGACGGTAGTTAAACAGCAGCAGGTGCACAGGTGGAGGAGGCTCCTCCGTTACCTGTGGTGGGTCATGGGTCGGTTCAGCATGAAGCATCTGCAGTCGAGAACTAATAACACCAAGCAGCAGCATCACTGTGTGAAAAGTGCGGTCGAAGCCTCTCGCAGC
>NW_005187536.1:1519881-1522363 GCF_000239375.1 Pundamilia nyererei | reverse complement strand
TGTGTGTGTGTGTGTGTGTGTGTGTGTGTGTGTGTGTGTGTGTGTGTGTGTGTGTGTGTGTGTGGAGGGCGGGTCCAGACCTCGGGTTCTTCATCACCCTGCAATGCTGCTGAGGCAGACAGGCTGCAGCTGCAGCAGCGGCGCTGCAGCCTGTCTGGCATCAATCATCAGCCGGAAGCTCACATCTAAACACAAACATGCTCCCGTACCTGGCGATGGCGCTCGGGGTCTCTGTCTGTCTGCGTGTCAGTAAAGCTGCTGTCTTATCTTGCTGTGCTCTTGGCTAACATTCATCACTGCTGTCTCTGACTAACTGCATGGAGCCCTCTCTGATGAATAAGCCCTCAGCTTGCTTTGGATGTTCAGAAGTTAGTTTTTCAGAGGTTTAGTCCTGTGTTAGCCTCGTTTGGGATGTCAGCACTCTGCACATTACTTTAACCTGGACACAAGACGTGTCACCTTGATCGGTGACAAGAGCAGCAGGACGGTTAGAGAAGACAGATGAACACGGGCCTGACGAGCCACAGGAAGTACGATGGACGCTGCAGTTATGTCTCTCAGAGGTATCTGTGTTGTCTCTGTGCTCGCCGTCCGTGTGGACAGATAAGACGTTACCTGCTGAGAGCCGGTGCAGGCGAGAAAAACAGGCTGATAAATATGCAAAATGCTGCAAATGCAGCGACCTGCAGGGTCACAACAACAACTCTAAAGATCCACCTGCTGCTGGATAACAAGAAGGCTCCATTCTGCTGTGAATCCTGGAGTAATGAGCAGAGTGCTGAGGTCAGCGATGAGGCTGGTGCGACATCAGTTACTGTCACACGTGTGTTTTAAAACACTGTGTGCACGAGAACAATGCAGAACACACGTGAACGCGTGACATCGCCACTTTCCGTCTCTGTGGTTAAAACCAAAGGTGCTGAATTCCAGTGGGTGCAGTGCATGCTGGTTAATATTCATGTCACAGTGAGAGACCCTTCGGCTCCTCAGATCAGTCCCACCGGTTTATTTTGATTAAAATACATTTTATGATGTGTTAATGCAGCCGCTGAGCCATTAAACAGAGGAAGCATCTGTGAGCTACAGGTTCATTATGAGAACATAATTCCTGTCGTTGCATCTCCAACGCTGCACCTTTCGTGCGGTCGCAGCAGCATCTGGTGACTCTGGTTTATTATGAAGAGCGCACAAGCAGTCGGCCCTCATCTGTTATCTCATTAGCAGCACTTATTCAAAAGTCCGTCGAGGTTCACGGAAGAAATGCAAACAAATGAATGACCGGAGATTCGGTGAGACCAGTGTTTCCCATCACACGCTCAGCCGCCGCGTCGGCCGTGCAGCAAACATGCTGAATGACATCAAGCAGGTGTTTTGTGCTTTTTTTCCTCGTGGTCATCAGCTGGATCGTGTCTTCTAAATCCCGCCTTCTTCCTGAGGGGAAACTGACACGTGACGCCTCGAGTTCGACCTTTGCAGTTCTCTCCTTACTGCAAAATGCTTGCAAAATGTGTATGTGGTTATTTTGGTTGCCTTCAGTGTCTGACTTAGTTTTTTTATGACACTTTGTGGTGTCACCCTGTTCATTTGTTGCTTCCACGTCAAATCCCAGGCCCACAGAGCGGACTTCATTATTCCAGGTGCAGACTTGAGGAGGAGAGTGATTAAAAACATCAGAATGAGTCTTTACTCGTTAAGAGATGCAAAGAGAGCACCTGCTTCAAATGACTAATCACTGAGTAATCGCTCTGTCCACTCGAGACTTCCTGCCGTTGCGCTGACTCAGTATCACTGATCGTGCCGGCCTGGGATGACAGTGGAGCATGCTTTTTGAAAATATGCCTGCAAACATGCAAGTGCACCAGTTTGCATGTTCTTTGTTCATTTGGTTTCTTTTCAGTTTTTCCCCACTTTGGTTTGCCATCGTTTGAAGCAGACTACACCTCCTTTGTTTTCTTCTTCCATGATTTCTTTTTTGTTCTATTTTATTTTGAAGGGATTAACTGGTGCTTTGTTTCCTATTCTTTTGTTTCAGTAAAGGGACCCGGCAGAAAGTTAAGTCTGCCAACAGATCTTAAGACTGATCTTGGTACGGTAGGCGAAAGCCAGCAGTTTTCACTTGATTTCCTTTGAGTTTCTGCTTTTCTCATGGTTTCTAGGCTTTTGTGTTGCATTAGTACTTTTGGATTTCACTCAAACTTTCCTCTTTCAGTTTCCTTGTTGCTCTGTCCGCCTGTTCAACCAGCCCATGAGACTGTCGGCCTAACGTGTTCGTCCATTTTGCCCGTCAGTGTGTTTTGATTTAAAGCGTCTGTGTTTGTTCCTTCTACATTTTGCAAGTGTTTACAAAGGTGATTTGTAGCTCATGCCCATATTTGAACTTGAGGCATTCTATCGCTTTACCATGATTGGACCATCCTCTGATTTATGCAACCTTTCCTCCATTGACAGGCTTTGCTCTGCGGTGCTGGATCACTTGCTACCT
>NW_005187536.1:1516147-1519766 GCF_000239375.1 Pundamilia nyererei | reverse complement strand
GCCTCCCAGAACTTCTGCTTCTCTAACCCCAAACGTGCCTCCTGATTTTTGACTTGCTGTTTGGTAAATGCTCCATCAGCAGGAAGGGTGAGGACAGAAACCCAAACTTTGAATGCAGCACATTTAGTTTTGGTGTCGTCATCGAACATTGAAGAAAACAGTAGAGCTGCAAACGCTGAAGGTTTAAAATCCACAACAATAGAAACCTGTGTGACAGGAAGACGCTCGAGTCTATTGTGTTTGTGCCTTTGTGTGGATGATGTGTGTTTGTGCGCGTGTGATGAGGGGGTGGAGTGGGATGTGCACGTCAGCACAGTGTCGCGCTCTCAGCTGTAAACCAGTTTCCATCAGAACATTTCGAGGCAACAAAATGAACAAAATGTGAAGCCCGATCGCGGCGGCGTCAAACGCTCCGTGTTACCTGCAGTTTTTCAGTCCCCGCGCTGCCTCGTCAGTCCTGCTGTGAAACTGGGTGAGTGTTGCACGTGGACTGGGTGGCACCCTGGAGCTTTTCATCTTCACTTTGAAATTGAATCATTTTTGCAGCGACTGGCTGCACGGCAGAGCTCTCTGGGCGCCGGGGACGAACGATCGGAGAGGAGCGAGCGGGGAACGTTCGAGTGTTTGCACAAATGATCATGATATTGTTTATCTGCTCCACTCGTCTCCATGTATAAGACCTTCCACCAAAACACACATGGAAAGCTTCTGTCCTCCCACGGCAGAGACCACAGCTGCTGTTAATCTGCTGGGGGGGGGGGTCACGCTCTCATCCTCACTCATGTACTCAGTGAGGATGAGAGCGTAGTGATATGTAAATAAATACAGGGTCAGTGTGTCCATATACTGATGTTTATTATCACTGTGATGCCCACCTGTGAGCTCCGCCTTCATTATTTAATCGGCCCTTTGTGTACGTTGGAGAGCTGGAGTGTAACTGTGGCGTCTCTAGAGCTCCTCTGTGGTTTAAAAGTGTGCAGGCTTTCAATAAAATGCACACGAGTCAACACCACGAGAGCGCATGTTCGAGGGTATTGTTTCATTTCCATAGTGAAAAACGGGCCACGCACTAGTGTGGATCGGTACCAGTGCCGGCACATTGGGATCGATCCGGCCGCCTCTCGTGCCCGCTCACAGGTATGGCTGAACACAGAACGAGAGAAGGTCAGCCCGGCCTTTCTTTCCTTTGTCTCATTAACAGGGTCTGGCTCCAGCACAGTGTACGGACTCGTCCCCGAGGGGTAAAGAAATCACCGAGTGTGTTGGTATCAGCTCTGTCCGTAGATGAATTTGTAGCCCAGCCAATATAAGCGAGTGCTAATTTGACAGAATAAAGAGCAGAGCTTGTTTTCGTTCTTCACCTGCAGCTTTGGATGTCATAAAGCTTTCTGCTAAAACAAGGTTTCCCCACAGTTCACTGAGATAAAAGCAACAAAGTGGAGATGAAACGAGCCTGTTTTATGTCACGTCACAGACTCGATGAAGCTGCACTCACAGTTTTACTCTGCATCTTCCTCCTCTGCCCGGCATCCCCTCCTTGCACATACTTACTTCAAACCACTCTCCAGCCTCTGTCACTCACTCTCCCTTTTTCCCTCACTATCATCTTCCTAGTTGGCAATCAAATTTTCAGCATCAGCTTGCTCCTCTTACGCTGCAGAAATATTCATCTTCATCGGTCATCTAGTGTCAGCCTGCCTTTTTGCAGTCTAGTAGACAAAGCGTCTCCCGGCAGGGAAAAGCAGTTATCTCCTTGGAAAATCTCGTCCCTAATTTGAGGTTCCCTGCCCTGATTTTTATTTCACTTCCCATCAAACTAAATGACTTGTGAAGATGGATAATGCAGCAGTAAATCAGAATATGTTTAAAGTTGAATTACATCCCTCTTTCTGTTGTTTGCTAATGCTTTGCCGTTGTTACAGATCATGTCAATGGACATTGCACTAGCCCCACCTCCCAGCCCTGCTCGGCGGGGAAGCCTCGCATTCCGATGGGTCCCGAGGGGCCACGGCTTACCCGCAGAGGCCCTGGCCGACCGCCCTTCCGCAAGGCCCAGTCCGCTGCTTGCATGGAGATCTCTTTGCCTGTGTCCCACACTGAAGGTGTGTGCTTGTCCTCCCAACTCCCATCCCTAACCCTCTATAACAAACCCCCCTCCCAGCAAGTGCATGCCATCCTCTCACCCCAGGGTAAGTGGAGAAAGGCCTGACACATGGTCAACACAAGGCAAGCACATGCTAATGCAAGTTAGCAGCATGGAATCCAAAATCGGGGTGTGGTTCTGCAGAGAAGATGCTGCAGGGTAAACAGAGCAACACACAGTAAGAAAAAACAAACGCACACTTATACAGCTGCACGGTAAAATAACCCGACTGCATCTGCAGGAGCTGACAGTCACGTACCAGGACACCACTGTTGCATTACAGCATGCCAATCGCACTCGTGCAGCTTGCATTAGCATCAGCTTCTTGCATTCAGACTGCAGGTTCTGCTTCTTCTGAATGCAAGAACGAGTCCTTGCATTGTGTCCTTGACTGCGCTGCTTGTGTCGACGATGTTGCAGGCCTGAAGGTTGGTGATTCAGTGATTTAACCAGTTTTTACTTCTCCTGTGCCTTTCTGTCTTTCTTCCTTTCTTGCATTTTGTGCTCTGCACCGAAACAGCAGAAGGATCTGATGGTTTTCCTCATCATGCCACAGATTTATGATTATAACTCTATTTGCCTTTCTGTTTTTCTCGTCTCATAAATAACTTCTGGATGTTTTCTGAGATGAAAATGACAGCGCATATTAAACTTCATGTAGCGTTGCTACACTTATCGAGTTTTTATGAGCTATGAGCAAAGGGAATGCACACATCTACAAACACGGGTTATAAGTTTGTAGATGTTTGCAATTTCCTCAAACTGAAACCACCAGGACGTTTTTATTTTTACCTCTAATAACTCTTATCATCAGAAGGAGCACAGTTCAAGGAGGACAATAATACAAGAGCACCGCACGAGTTGACATTTTCATTAACAGACATGACATTTATTGTCTTTCCATTTGCGCTCGCTCTTATTCACACCCTCACTTTGATTTGCACCATTTAAAATGCGATGAACCCACAGAGGCTCCGTATTCCCAGTGATCAGTTTAGAAACATGAATGCAAACATATGCTTTTGTTTTTGAGTCTGGCTGTAATACGTTTCTGTGTGGTCATGTGTGTGCGTTCGTGGTTTTACAGCTGTTTTTATATCGTTGTCTGCTAATCTGAGTTAGAATAGGGAAACGGTTCAGTTTTATTTATGTAGCACCAAATCACAACAACAGTCACCTCGAGATGCTCTATGTTGTAATGTAAAGATCCTACAGTAATACAGAGAGAGTCACCAACAATCAGACAGCCCCCCCTCGTGGGGAGGAAATACAGCCCTGTGTTTTAAATTTACAGCCCCCCCTGTTCATCCCTCATACCAACTACAAATACACAATTTCATCGACTGTATTTTTCGGACCATAAGGCGCCTCATTCTTCTGTGTTTATGTTATGCTAACATAGCTGTGTCGCTAGCGATCACGTAGCACATCATTATATACCAGCTAGCCCAACTTCAGTAACCCTACAAACGTCAC
>NW_005187536.1:1510452-1516127 GCF_000239375.1 Pundamilia nyererei | reverse complement strand
TGGAAGTGATAGCAGAGCTGTACGTTTGAATTTTCCAGAAATCTCTCAGTCAGAACATGCTATATCATGTTTAGCTAACTAGCGAGCTAACTTCCTGCTAACTTCTAACTCTGTTAAACTTAATAAATCCTGTTTTCGTGGATGCCTGGATGTTAAACTTAATTGTTACACCTGGTAAAGCAGCAACACTGATGATTTTATTAAAGATGAAAGAATTTAGACAGTTTTTAACTCTCAGTGATGCCGCAGTGTTCGTTTGACTTTGGGACCTGAAAATGACGGAGTTTAGGACCCAGATTCCTCCGTGAGGCTCCTGACTACAGTAGCTGTAATGCTCCAACAATCCATCACGCAGTGCGGCTTCGTAGCTTACCACAGTCGCACTAAAACATTTTTGACAGATTTTTGAGCGCCGTGTAGCACATAAAATCGGTTCAAGGTCAGTAAGCACGATCAGAATTCATAATTTGAGAAAATTAAAGGATTTTAAGTGCGCCTTATAGTGCGGAAAATACCGTATTAGCTCTAGATAATACAGGAGAATGATAGTGGCAAGCTCAAGTGCCTTAAACGTGCATTGACCCTAATGGCCACCAGGGGGCGATACTTCCTAAGCCATTTATGCGTTCAGTCGCTCATTTGGAGACATCCAAGCAAGTCCACTTTGGAATTTTGGACTGAGTCAGGGATATAATCCAGGGCATGCTCATTGGCTGATGAACAACGAGCTTAGTCCCCCTCCCTCATTAAATCTGATTCCAAAACACCAGGAATGATAAAATGCTCATCTCGATGTCTCGTAATGGGACCCTACAAACCGCTGAATGACATCACAGGTGAGATGCTAATTTTAGTACAGAAGTGCAGAACCAGTCTTTGTGTTTCTTTTAGTCCATCTTCACTCTGAGACTGATTTTTTTTAGGTGGCCAAAATATTACAGAAATTGAAGCAGAACGTGAGATAACTGGGAAGATGTTTGTGGTGATCGACAGATGCAGACAGAGGTCGCCCCCTGCTGGCTTTGGTGTTACATTTCACTTTCCTCTCAGAACATTTGAACTACGATTGGCTGAACAAGAACTGCTGCTTTAAGACAAACATAAAAGCCTTGATAATTCATTTTTCCTTATCTCCCCAAGACAGCATGACTATCTTAAAGACAAAATGAGAATGAATTTTTGACCTTTGTTGGATAAAGTTTTCCTTTCTTTTTTTACACATCGCGTGACAAACGAGACGAAGGGAGAAAAACACATAAACGTCCTGTCAAGTGAAGACTTAAACTGCGATCCCAGCAGTATAATTTCGAGTTGCTGACCTCAGAAGTGACAGAGAAATGGCCTCATGCAGGATTAGCAACCACGTAATTACAGATTCTGTGTGAATTGTAACACTTAGTCTGTCACAGCCTGACAGACAACACTAATGCAGGGCGTCCATTTACTTTGAATAAACATAAAAAGTAGATGCAGATTGTTCGTTCTAACAGGACTCTGACTCTGTCCTGTCATATTAAAAGTTTTATGATCTTGCTTCAGTTGGAGAAGAGCAGCAGAAGTATCAGTGGGAGTGTCTGCGAGCTTCTTTGTCTCTGTGGTGATTCACAGGGTCGGGTTATATTCAGAAGGTGTTAAAAATAAACAACAGCAGCCTAAGAGCAGGTTCAGACCGGATGGCCGTCGGCCCCGAGGGTGGAGGAGTCGTCTAATGATGCAGGGTCTGATCTAAAGTGTGGAGCAGATTGCAGCAGCCTGTCACACAGCCCGTGTACATCAGTCACAGTGGGCCCAATCATCGTGTACACCTGATGAATCACTGGCTTTCTAAGTGCTGATGCACCACATAAACTCGTCCCTTGCAGAAAGTACACTCCTGCAAAGCTCCACTCGTGGTCCACTGGTGGGTCGTGTTCGCTTAGACGCGGGCGCCGCCAGATTTACAGTCTCAGTCAGGTCACGACAAACTAATCTCTCCATAGGAGGCTCAACATTGTGACAGTTTCCCAAATGTCACAGTTATTGTAGCCAAACTGCAGGAAACATTAGCACACCACAGTTTGGCAGATGATCAGATTCAGCACACCGGGCTCTGCACGTCCAAAGGCTTCTACGCTGGGATCATCAACAGGCACTCTTAAGAACACGTGTGCGTTACTCCGGAGTACAGCTGACCCTTTTACAGCAATTCTGCAATTAAATTCATGCCGCCATCTTCACCGACCTCATTATACAAGAGTGACCTGGAACCGAGAGGGAAGCAGTTTTTCATTAGCATAAGCTGAATGTTTTATTAAAGCCACGGTCGGGGCTCCAGCTGCATCACCAACCACACCGATGCAGATGATTCAAAGCTGCTGTGAAAATATGCATAAGAAACTGTTCAACAGACTTGTTGCGTAATTTTCCATGAAACTGTATACTAGCGTGGGCCCGTGGTGATTAGCATAGCCATGCCGGTTGCCTAGCTGCACCTGACTCGAGCGCAGCCCGATGCATTGAAACATTTTGCCCGGACCTTCTGTTTGCATCAGGCTTTACTTCAAAATAAAGGCAGAAGCCAAGAAGCCATTCCAAGAAATTTAACACCAAATGGAAAGAAAACGTTGTTATTTTAGCTTTTTAAGTGTGTTAGAACGCTGCCTGAGCATCCACTAACACACCGAGTGTCCTTCTGCCTCTAATGATTTTGCAGCTGTCATGAAAGCGTCCAGAACACGAGGGTGGTTTTGCTGCAGGCCTGTGCACACGCAGGCTGTTGGAGGCGCAGAGCTTTGGGCTTGTCATTGCACTTTGTCATGTTTGTCTTAATGCATCTTATTTTATTTGACCTGGAATAACACAGCCTTCATGTGCTCTAAAGCACATGCTGTTTTTTACAGTGTGGAGACGGCTCCAGCTTTGCTTCTTGTGCTGCCCACTTAGAAAGTCCACTCAGTACACAGGATATTACATAACCTAATATTTGAGTTGCACTCGTGTTTCAGGGACCGTGATTCTGTGAAGTCTTTTAAACATTTATCCCAGGTCTGTAGAACAAAATAGGATACATGATAAATATGGATTTAAACAGCTACAGACTGAAGGAGGACACCACAGTTAGCTTGGATGAGCCATATTCTCTAATTGTTTACACTGACTAACAGGACGCTGCAAGAAGGAGAAGAAGATGATAAAATGGGAAAAGAAGGTCTATACTGGCCTTAATGAGCACATTTTATACCTGAACAGTGGCTTTTCTCAGCACACTTGTTCCCTGTCTATCACCTACCTTTGGCACTGTTGTTTATCACTTGCACTGGGTACCACAGTGAAGAGCCAGCAGGCTCACCAGTATAATTAAAGGTCAACAAGCAGTGCGAGAAATTAGCCCGATGTTAATGAGATCTGCACGCAGGGCAAGGACACAGAGGAGGGAAATGGCAAGGGAAGCAGAGTCGGAGCGCAGTAAACATTTCCATACCTCCCATCTCGGTCGGGCAGCCACCTTTTAAATATTAAAAATACTTCTGTGTGATGCCACGAGCAGTGCCTGCAGACACACTGGGCATTGTTTAAGAACAAGTGTTTGCTTCCCCTTTTGTACCTCTGCTGCAGCCCACGCGCAGGCTCACAGGGTCTGCTCACCTACAGAATACAAAAATAACACAGGCAGTAAAATACGGACGTTATTGGATCGCATTGCAAAACTGAGGTGACTCAGCTTTGCACACCAAATTTAATGCTTTGCAACGACAGGCCAGTTTAACAAACAGCTGAATATGCATCATGTTCATTTGTGTTGCAGTCCATAGATAAGAGTCTGCAGGTGTGTGTCCCTCTAACCTGCGTGTGTGCTTGTGCAAACATCACTGCATAAATCGAGCACATTGTCTCTCAACTTCAGATTGCCTGCCTTCCCCTTATCACCTCCCCGACACTGCCTGCCTGCCTCCAGCTCCCTGTGAGGGCCCCCCAGGGGTCCCTGTGTCCTGTCATAGTACCGCTGCGCCTGACTTTCATTAGCCGGCACCCCACAGGCTCTGTCACACAGCGTAAACACACCCCGGCGACTCATTGCGAAACTGAGCGGCTGCCATCCGGACTCACAGCCGAGGAACAGTTTGTGCCGTGTTTGCAGCAGCGTTGTTCAGCTCTGTCGTCAATGCACCACAATTTTAGCACATATTGGTCTTCCTGAAAAAGATCCTTCACATCACCTGTTGTTCCAGTTTAGCATGCAGCCGATTCTCGCTCACACTGCACTTGCTTTGAAACCAGTTTTGCACTTGCGGCAGTTTCAAAGGAAGCTCGATTAAAGTTTTGGTTGTGTGCAACAGGGCTGTGCGGTCGTCCTTCAGTAGAGTGTATTAGGTGCACCTTATCACAGCAGGTGACGAGTAGAAGCCTGCTTCTTTGTCCACCAGCGTTTACTACAGCAGGCGGTGCTAAAAGGGGTCCAGACAGAAACAGGAAGAGAGTCAAAGGTTGTTTGGGCAGCAGAAAGTTAGCCGAGCAGCCTCCTGTGCAGCTCTCTCTGTCTTGGTGTATATTTGAAGCTCCATGCTCAGTGGCTTCTTTCTCTCTTTCCCTCCTGTCATTCTCGTACTGCTGTCCGTCTGTCTGTCTGGATGGTTACACATGTGTGTATCTGTTTCTCTGGTGGTGGCCGCTGTGCTTTGTCCTATGGGGTTCATGTTGTGGGGGACAAATAGGGCATGCATCCAGGAGGGCAATGCTGCAGCAGTTACACGGAGTCACTATGTACTCCCACGATGAGCACCACAGCACCACCTCCTACTGCTGGAGTGACCGAGGTAAGAGGGCTTCGGCCACAAACGCATCACCTGCTGTCCTGCTGACTACTTTACGTCCGTCCGTCAGAATGTCCGTCCTGTGGACCTGTATCATCTAAAGCATACATGAAGTGTCTGCTCATGTCCTGGAAGCTTCTGGAGTTGGTGAAGCCATCTGTTGAGCAGTTCATAGCAGCATGGTTTCTGTCTGTAAGCATGCTGTAGCCAGCGCGGGCTCGTCAATAGTGAACATGTTATTGTTGCATCACTTTGCTGTTTCATTAGTTTAACACAGACGACAGGTAACAACAGACAAGTGTTTCTGCGCATCCACGGCCAGGAAGCGTAATGGAAACAGTTGATGCCGACTCACAGCTCTCATGTGACAAACACAGAGATGAATCACTTACGCAGCTTTGCTTCTCAGAATATTGTTCAGAAGTGTTGCTGAAACTGAGCAGCTGCCGACATTTCATTTATCTTAGCTTGATATGTGTACAGCAGCTTCGGCGACCATCTGCAGTCGCTGTTACGTAAAGTCTGCACTTTGTGTAACGTTGGGCTGCAGTGCTGCACGTCGGCTGGCTCTGAATAATTCACAGATGCAGCAACACTTTAAAGATGGAGGCTTTAGGTGCACGGCGAAGGACCTCGACGTGCAGCACTCAAATAATCAAACAAGTTTGTTCAATCTGTGGCAAGTGCCCCCGTGTGTGTGTGTTTGTGTGCGGTTGTGTGTGTGTTTGTGTGCATGTGTGTGTGTGTGTATTTGTCCTTGGGAATGCCACAAAGCCACTAAGTAGAGTCTTAAAACCACTGCAGTCTCAGTAAACTCAGACTGGAAGGCTTTAAAAGTGTGTGTGTGTGTGTGTGTGTGTGTGTGTGTGTGTGTGTGTGTGTGTG
>NW_005187536.1:1503606-1509637 GCF_000239375.1 Pundamilia nyererei | reverse complement strand
GTGTGTGTGCATGTGTGTGTGTGTGTGTGTGTGGTGTAAACATGTTCCCGTGTCTCTGCAGTGAGTTCTCCCTCCTCAGTGTTTCACATCTGTTCAGTGACATTTTTGTTCCATTTCTTCATCATATGAAATCTGCAGAAAGCTCACTTTGAACGTTAGCACCTGTATCCTCTCAAGCTCTTACTGTGTGCTTCTTTCCCTTTAACTGCTCATCACCTCATTGCTCCATTCCCTCTCCTCCGCCATGCTGCTGTTCTCTGCACCGCTCTTCTTATAAATCAATTACACCATCCAACTCCAATCAACTCCATCCAATTTCCTCTTTGCTCTCTCGCCATCATCTGTCACGCTCCTTCGTGCCTCTGCCGGGTGTTTGGGGATGCTGCTGCAGAGAGTCGTGAAAACTCCTTCACCCGCTCGCGCAGCTCCAGTGTTTCCAGCATTGACCGCGACACCAAAGAGGCTGTGACCACGCTGCAGTTCGGAGAGTCGTACGGGCGCAAGAACGATGTCCTGCCCACCCCGTGTCTGTGGGTGGGCACTAGCTTAGGCGTGGTGCTGCTCATCCCCATGTCCATCCCTACTGATCAGGAGGAAAGGATGGAAGAGCCTGTCACGATGGGCGTAAGTGGTAAGTACCACCGATACTGCAACAGTACCACAAGAAGTACCAAAGTTATTAGTCACTTTAAACTATACCCGCCTACATGATACTGCTGAAGCAACAACACTATGATACGGTCATGATTAGGGCCACAGGTCCTCTGTAGTTTCACTGTAGTTCAGCAGTTTGCCATCATGCTAATGGGAGAGCACGAATGAATGAAGCATCACAATATTCTGGATAGAGTCATGTATATTTCTATAGCAACAGAGACCAACAGCGATAGTTGTACCAGGCGGTGACTCGTGCTTGTTCTGCTGTAACGTTTGTCTAAACCAGCCTGAAGTGGAGGCTCCAAGAACTGCAGGTTTTTCAGTGTAATGCTTCATTTAGGAGTTCATAAGGTGAGTTCAGTGCAGTGATTTCATATTACAAATGTGTTGGAATGAATCCCAATCAAAAGTTGAAAAACGGCAAAATTCATATTTTGCATGGTTGGTTCCAAGTAGAGCTTCAATCTGCAACAAGAAGAAATCTGAGTGACATGAAACATTTTTTGAGCATGAAATTTATTGGAAACATCACTTAGACTGAAACGGGCTGTCACGGCTGAGCAGCCGGTGTGTTTGAGGAACGGACCCCAACGAACTATGGTTCGAACCTGAACAGTAGGAGCAAAAACTCTATGGCATGAAACAAACAGACGACCCGACCAAGGACAGTAAGCGGACTGAAGCACACAGGAGGGTAACGAGGGAAGTGCAAACACAGCTGACACAAACGAACATGATGGTGCCGCAGGGGGAAGTAAAACCAAGCACACTGAACACAGAACACAAAACATGGAGAGACGTGGACATGACAACATGCAGACAATAAACACATGACAAGAGACGACTTATAAATGAGGAATTATAGAAGAAACAAAACCAGAATGAAACTCAACTAAATCCTAACTAATAATAGCAGCGCAAGGACTAAGCATACTTTCAACGTGGACTCCAAATGCTGAGTCACAGACACCGACACAGGCTGCGTTACAGCTGATCAAAGTTTAGGACCACATGCCTTCAAAAGGCAAAAATGTGGATTCATTGTCATTGAAAAACTGCATTAAAATTACGTTTGAAGTAAAATGGTCATTTGGTACGTAGAGGAAACTGATTCGTCACAGATCTGTATGAAACTGAAGTTTACCCTGAACAGCTGGAGCCGACCCACAGTGGCCACAGTCCATAATAAAGTTATCATCACGTCAGTGATGCTGATGCTGCTCTGATGGAGCTCGGTCTAAACCCCGGGACACTGATCTGACCAAACAAATCTCATCTTTCACTCAGTTTGAATTCTGTGGACACAAACGGTCGTTATGAACATGAGAGGAAATGTGTGGCCGACTCTTACAGTAAGTGGAGATCGTTCTCCAAGAGCACAGATGCACCGTGTTAAGCTGTGAGGCTTCAAAGGCCTCATTTGTTTCAATTACACGTGATTTTCTTTCACTGAAACTTTGATGGGCATCGTGCATTATTTTGCAAATGGCTTGATTTTGTACTCCAGAGTGTGGACAGTGTTTCTACAGTCTACACAAAACGGAGCCACTCAGAGACGCATTACTGCTCCTGAAAAAAAGGTCTCCCGTTCAAAGTAAAAACATCAATATAGCCAAATTTCCAGTCCCTTTGAAGCAGCAGCTCTTCTCTTGAGACTAAACTTATGAGAAGCGAGCTTATTACTGGAAGGTCACAGATCCACTCGAGAGAAGAAGAAAGGATTGTTTCCTCTCGTTCTAAAGTGCTCCTGTGGGCGTCTATTGGATAACGTCCGACGTAGTAAATGCAGCATCTGAAAAGTGTCAGTAATGTATTACTGCATCCAGTAGTTGCACTTGTGAGGCAGTTAAGTGTACACGGTTGTGAAGCTTGCCTTGTATCATTCAGTCCTTTTTGTATAGCTATACAAACGTTATATTACAGGCAGTATTAGAGGGAAAATCACAACAGTGGAAAGGAAGGACCCCGCTTTGACTCGAAGAGACCTACAGCAGAGGTCTGTCAGGACTCTGGCAGCAGTGGTCTGTACATACATGCTCAGTTTTAAAGACCACGTGAGAACATAGACGCATCTTTTTGACTGAAATGTTACGCTTAGCGCCGTCTTCCATCCTGTGCTGAGCTTTAAAGACTTTTCTCTCCCACTGTGTGCTGGGTCCCTCTCCTGCTCACACACTCACAGGAGCGGTGCTGATGCTGAAGGGCTCTGTGTTACGCTTCAGCTTCTTGGACTGCATGGGAGCTCTCATCCAGCCCCCCTATGAGGTTTGGCGGGACCACAACGCCCCCGAGGACCCCGACCGACTGCGGAGGCGCAAGCTGGTCCACTTTTCGCCATCGTCCTCCCAGGACGCCTGCGGAGACGGACACTTGGCTGTGGTGTGCTCTGAGAGGCAGGCCAAAGTGTTCCTGATGCCCTCGCAGTCTTGCCTGTTTGTCCACAACATCACAGAGTCGTCCTTTGTGCTGAGGGCTGACGTGGTGTCTGTGTGCAACAGCGTGTGCCTCGCCTGCTTCTGTGCAAACGGACACGTCATGACGCTCAGGTATGACCACGGCCGCTCGAGTTCTCTGTTATTAGATGTTTGTTTTAATCTGCTTTAAAGCCTGCTCTGTCAGCGCAGCTATCATCTCTGTGTTTGCACTGTTAAGCTGAACGTGGCTGCAGTAGCAGCTTTTTCCTTTTCACAGGTAAGGATACTTAATCTGAACCGGTCAGTGAGAGCGTTTTGGTGCAGAGGAAATCTGAGAGTTACATGTGACTCTATGCAAGGGCCACTCACTGGGTGGATGCTGAATGGTCTGGCTCTATCCGGTCTTTAAGTGATGATGTGATGAACCTGCTTCCGAGTCCAAACTACTGTGTTTATTACGGCTGCTGTGTTTTTAACATGTTTTGTATCTTGTTCTATTTAATCTGAACAAGCCCCTAAAAAACTCTCTCTGTTTTTACCACCACTGTTCATTTTAAAGCTCAGTGTTTAAACCCTTACGATGTAGCTACAGCCCATGCAGCAGTATATGAATGACTAACCTCGTATTGTGGATGGATTATCTCAGTTGTTCTCCTGACTGAAGTTTGGTCCGTTTACAGCATCCTGCCATGTGATTGTATTTGTCTCTAACCATCAGGAACCCTCACGTTAACTTTTATCGAGTGGAAAAAGTTAGCGTTCATCCTCCAGCTTCACTGTGTTTATGCTAGGCTAACATAGCTGTGTCGCTAGCGATCACGTAGCACATCATTATATAGCAGCTAGCCCAACTTCAGTAACCCTACAAACGTCACTGCTGTTTAGTTTTCTGTCTTCATTTATGTTGGAAGTGACAGCAGAGCTGTACGTTTGAATTTTTCAGAAATCTCTCAGTCAGAACATGCTATATCATGTTTAGGTGGAAGCTAGCGAGCGAACTTCCTGCTAACTTCTAACTCTGTTAAACGTAATAAATCCTGTTTTCATGGATGTTAAACTTAATTGTTACACCTGTTAAAGCAGCAACGCTGATCATTTTATTACAGGTGAAAGAATTTAGACAGTTTGTAACTCTCAGTGATGCTGCAGTGTTCGTTTGACTAATGACGTCAGACTTAAAGACCGGATTCGTGCAGTTTACCTCTGAGACTACAGCCTATGAAAAGCTGCTTTGTTACCAAAGATTAGAAAAGAAACATAATAATGATTTCTTTCTTTTTATTCTGATGTTCAGTGTAGTTTACTTTTGAAGCTCAGTAATTATTACACAGCTGTTCTTACCTTTCTTCACTCTTTCATTCTGCCCACAGTCTGCCCAGCTTAAGACCGCTCATGGATGTCAATTACCTGCCTCTGACAGACATGCGCATTGCAAGAACCTTTTACTTCACCAATGGGGGGCAGGCACTGTATCTCAGCTCCCCCACAGAGGTCCAGAGAATTACATACAGCCAGGAGATGTGCGATAACCTGCAGGTCAGCACTAGGGCTGGCAAAATTGGCCATTTGGCAATCATCCCCTCCGTCTGTTGCTGATGGCCAGTGAATTATCTGCCATCTTCTCTGATTACATCCTTCATGCAACTTCTAAAATTCTTTTTTTTTTTTTGCAGGAAATGCTGGGAGAGCTGTTTACACCAATAGAAACACCAGAAGCCCAGAACCGAGGATTTTTAAAAGGCTTCTTTGGAGGAAATGCCCACACCTTTGACAGAGAAGAGCTCTGTGCGTTGTCTGTCTACGTTATTTTCTTAATATAAAGCATTCAAGAATGCATGACACCATATTATACTGCTTATAATAAGACATGAATGTCTTTAGCCTGCACATGGCAGATTACATAAGATGTACTTGCTGATTTTGTGGCTTTGGTTGTGAGACTAGCACTCGCTCTAACCAATAAGAGGTCGTGCAGTGAGACGGGGCGATGTGAGAACACCTTAAAAGTTTTCTTAAGTTGAAAATACTCAGACTAGTTTAACTTGTATCAGACGAGGCAATCGCAGTCAGAGCGAGCACACAATGTTGGCAAACAATGACAAACAGTCAGTTGGCAAAATTAGGAGGCGTGTCTGAAGAACCCCAGGGTGCGTTTGATTTCCACACCCCTGTCACTCTGTCTCGTTCCAACAGTTGGCGAGGCTGCGGCTGGGAAGGCTTCTCGGAGTCTTGCGCAGCACATCCCTGGACAGGGAGGAGTGGAGGGCATGAAGGTCGCCGCTAGTGGAGTGGTGGGCGAGCTGGCGAGGGCGCGCATTGCTCTGGATGAGAGAGGCCAGAGGCTGGGGGAGCTGGAGGAGCGCACCGCCCTAATGATGACTAGTGCAGAATCCTTCTCCAAGCACGCTCATGAGGTGAAAATGAAACATAACATGATGTGAAAATATAAAGAGCATCTAAATGTACAACTTTGGATTTTGAGACATTAACAAAAACTGAACTGAAGCCAACAAAAGTGGTTATTAAATGATTCTCTTGTTGGCAAATCAATAATTTACTCCCCGATGCAATAAGAAGAAATGCTCTCAAGCTTTCAGTCCTTCTCATTAAGAAGATGTCCTTTTGTATCTTTTCCAGCTGATGCTGAAATGCAAGGACAAGAAGTGGTACCAGTTCTAATAGCAGGACGGGGGCCTCGGTCTGCCCTCATGCTGCTGGGAACGATATGCCGCGACGGGACTTTCACTTCAAAAATGAAAGCATTCAAAGAGAGGCACAGTGACTTTGTCTTTATGGCTTCTGGCTTGGCTTCATGCACACACTGTCACATCGCTGAGTGATGAGGACGGGCTAGTTCCCCGTCTAGACCTGCAGCGAGAAGGACGGTGAGGAGATGGCGGCACTTGAAGGTCTGAAGATGGAACTGGAAGTGTGTGTGTGTGTGTGTGTGTGTGTGTGTG
>NW_005187536.1:1487697-1503568 GCF_000239375.1 Pundamilia nyererei | reverse complement strand
GTGCGTGCGTGCGTGCGCGGTTTTTCTGGACCTTACTGTGTAGATAGTCAAAAACTAAGAAACCAACAAGAAATGCATGAAACAGCAATGAATGACTAAAAATATACAACTGCCATATTAAAAAGCAGCATGCTACTTTAACATGAGAGTCAAACATAAAAAGACGTTTTATTTATGATGTAAGCCAACAACACAAATTATGAAAAACTTTCTATTTTTTGAGATATTAACAAAAAATGATATATAAAAAGGGAAACGTATACCTGCATTGCTACTAAGCCAAAAGTTGTGTTACTTTCCCTTTTTTTAATGTTTCTTTTTACTCCCTAGTCTCAGCTCATATTACTTCACACACTATATATACCAAACGCACACAGTTAACTTTGTCGACACACACCGCTAAAACGTTGTTCGTACTCTGGGCTGCACAGTGCAAATGAAATATAACTCGGTTGTATTAACACTCAGCTCTCAGCAATCTAGTTCCACTTTTCAGCTGCTGCAACTTACAAACCCGTGAAATGAACACGAGAGACGGCGTGGGTGTGGGAGCGTGTTGCGGTCAGTGTGTTTATATCTATACTACAAACTTATATTCACGTGCCATAAAAACCACGGAGGAGCTGATCCGGGTTTCCTGTGGCTCACAGCAGAGAACGGAGACCGTGAACATATGAAGGCGTGTTTTAGTTGTCCCTGATCTTTGAGTCTATCGCTGCCTTCGTCCGACGTTAGGTCGCGTGTGCAAGTGTGAGTGAGGCAGAAAGAGAACCACACCCTCCCTCAGCCAGAGCAGCCAACGTGAACGACACCCTCACATCTCTCTCCACCTCACTCTGCAGTTGGTGCATTCTGGTGTGCAACCCGAGCAGTCGTCTTTTCATAATGACAGGCAGTACTCGTGGTGACTGTCACCGTCTTCGTGATGGGAACATGAAGAGGAGTTGTTTGTCAGTAAGCGGTTCGGGAGAAGTGACAGTTTTTTCCAGTGATGTTCAGCCGTCGAGTGCGTGAAAAAAAAATGAAGGCGTTCGTTCGGTTTTGGTTTCTCTTCCTTTCGATATCGTTCTTGATGACTGTGACTATGATATCCTTGTGTCGCAGTCCTATATTTGATGGTTACGGCCTCTTTAACGAAGGCTTTTGTATTTTAAAAACAACAAACGTGTCATGATACATGGTCGTCGTGTATCACATCGTGATTGTGTTACGTGTCAGTGGGTAGCCACACGACGAGGACGGACAACATCGAGTGAGGAGGATATTTTGTACTTGTGTATTTGTCTGTATTTTGAACTGAAAACTCAAACGCGGGATAACCGGCATCCGTCTCTCACACACATCAGACCTTTATGCTGATCGTGGCGGCGTCACGCCCGCGTGAAACGTGCACGGCAGCACATACATCCACAGCCTGAAACAATAAGAGGAACACGTGAATCTGCATTGCTAATCATCTTTGCCTGCTTCCTGTCAGGCGGCTGACACATTCCTGAGGCTCGAGCGGCCTTCACGCGTTTATTTTTACCGACTTCACCTGAAATCCTACAGCCAGGCTACCTGGATTTGGTTCAACGGGGTGTCTAAAACACAGCAAACTAATAATGTCGTTCTCTCTTATCTCTGTACCGTCAATGAGTTTTGTGTAAGTGCAGAAAAAACAACACAAAACCAAAATACACAAAAAAATGACAAAAAAACTCCGATTCTGCTGACAGGGTGTTTTGTTAGAAGGTTTTCGGTTTCTATGTTTTCAGTTTTTATATTAACTGTACAGTTCAATCTTGGGTGAAAGGTGAAACAAAAAAATAAAAAATAAAGTATATTCTTGGGATATTTTCTCGTATATGTTGTACCTGTTACTGCTGGTACTGTATCTGGTATTCTGGCTCTGTCTAAATCACAGGAACGATGTAGTTCTTCACACTGTAGTATGTTAAAGAGGCATTCACTTGGTTTTCAATGATGGCAGCAACGTTTGTCTTATTTAAATGGATTCTACCACTTTTTGTTCTTCTTGATATTATACTAGTGTAATAGAAATTACTTGACAAAAAATGATCTGAAAATATGTTGATGCAACAGCAAATTGAAATAAACATTGATTGATGTACACGGCTGAGAGCTCTCGTCACTAAACCAGCTGCGAGTGCAAAAGCACTTTAGTTTGACCTTTGTTCAGGTAAGTAACCACGTTTTGACCCACAGGTAAAGCCAGGATCAGGTTTATGCAGTTATTGTCATTTACCTTTCATCAATAGTAATAAAGCTTCCAGACTAAGAACTGTCCTTCCTCTGGTAAATTCAACGCTACCTGCCAGGTGAGTCTAATGACATAAAGAGGACTGGAGTTCATTTAAGCTCAGAAATAGTTCATGAACAGACGTAACTGTGATATTCTGTGATGTTAAGAGCAAAAAGCCTGATTTTACCAGTGCATCATATTTATGTAGAAACTTTAATTATTTTGACAGTTTTGTTAGATTTAGTAGGTCCATAAGTTTTCTGACTGGAACACAGTTTGTGTACTTTTATACACCAGTGCAGTGCATTTATAAATCAATACGCGACTAACGTGCAGACTCCCTGATTTTATTCAAGGTTTAACAAAAGTACTGCATTTACTGTTCATTTCTATGCGCTGTCCCCACTGTCAGAGGCTCAACAATAATTGGCCTATTGACTGACAAACAGTTTAACCAGTTACGCTTTTATCCAAACCCAACGAGCTGTCAGTGGAAGTCGAGGAGGCCCTCGTTAGGCTGAAAAGGAATCAACGTGTCACACAGACAGAAAAAACAACCGAAGAAGGCAGCTGAGGTGGATGATCGCAAGTTCTTTCTTTAGTTAAAAAAACAACATTTTAACACTCCAGAGGAGGGAGGAGTGTTATTGTCACAGAGACACCTTCATGAATGTAAATAAAGATGGTTTACATTCAATTTTATTTATACAGCAGCTGTTGGCTCAAGGTGCTTTATACTGAAGGTAAAGAACTACAATGATATACAGTCAGGGCGATCGTGGCTCAAGAATTTGGCGGTTCTTCTTGTATTGGAAGGTTGCCGGTTCGAGCCCCAGCTCGGACAGTCTCGGTCGTTGTGTCCTTGGGCAAGACACTTCACCTACCGCCTACTGGTGATGGCCAGAGGGGCCGATTGGCGCGTTATGGCAGCCTCGCTTCTGTCAGTCTGCCCCAGGGCAGCTGTGGCTACACCTGTAGCTGTTGTTGTGAATGTGAGAGTGAATGAATAGTGGAATTGTAAAGCGCTATATAAATGCAATCTATTATTATATGACCCCCTGTGATCATGTGTGACAGTGGGAAGGAACCAGGAGGCCATCTGCTGCAACTGGTTAGGGATGAGGGGATGAAAACGGGACAAAAGACGCGCTGTGGAGTTAATAATAGATGCAGAGTGGTACATAAACACTTGTTTGCAGTAATGGGAAGAGAAACTGGAGAAGGAGGAAACAGCTCACAAGCCAAAGTTCGGCTATGGCTGCAGTGGAAGAAGGTTGTTCGTCTTGATTGTGACTGCTGATCGAAGCAGCAGGATGAGCTGTGAAGAGCTCAGGGCTTCCTCTCTGCTCACATTCAGATAATCCTGCAGAGCTGATCAGACAGAGCGTCACAGTGCAGACAGATAATGAGCCAAAGCAAACTGCAAAAACAGCCCAAGACTTTCTCAAGGAAAGCAAAGAAAGTCTCCAATGTCTGAGTCAGTGACCTGATCTCAGCCCAACAGAGCAGCTTTAGTTATTAAATGCAAAACTTAAGGCAGAGACTCAGAAACAAGTGGCGGAGAGACACTGGCAGAGCATCTCAGGTAAGGAAACAGCACGTGGTGATGTCACCAGGCAGTAAAATATCATTGCAAAGACTTTTATCCAGATACTAAAATATAAAGTTTGTATTCAAAATTATGTTAGTCTGACCAACTACTTCTGAGCCTCTGAGACGGGGAAGATTTATGGGTTTTATTTATTTGAATTAAAGCTGTGAGTTACAAAAATGGTTTAATTTTCCACATATGGCCCAAACTGCACTTTCAAACAGAATATTTAATATTTACACTGGAAAAAAAGTTCTTAAACTTTAACTTCTTTGAAATCTTTCAGGACTTCAGATTTGTACAAATTTAATTTAAAAACATTTGTATTTTGTACAAATAGATATATTAAAATTATATCTAGTAAAACAAATACGACTGCGCCGTATAAAATCACATTAATTATAGTTTGTTATAACTTTCAGGTGACATTTATAACATGTTTATTATCATTTATATTATTACCAGTAGTGGGAGGAGTCGTTTCCTTGTTATTTAAATATGAGGTAAAGTTTTCATTTCCAACCACTTACATTCAGGCCAGCATGTACCCAAGACTTTAACTTCCGTGTTTCCGTCCAATCACATTTACACCTGGAGCTCCATCGGTCTCTTGGCCAATCGGGTCTCACAACGCGCTCTGTTGTCCCGCCCCCTTTCATTCGGTTAATTGTTTACTCGACTGCAAAAGATTTCTTTGAGTTAGCTGCCGGTGTGCTAGCAGCGTTAACGTTCCTGAAACAGCGACACCGCGCTCGTTCTAACCGGATGTGAAATGCGGTGTCTGCGGTGAGTCGTGTGAGTGTAGATGGAGCGAAGCGAAGTTCACACGCTGCACACTGACTTCAGTCCGTCCGCTCAGTTTTCACAGAGTTGAACGAACAATGGCAGTTTGGGCCGGCAGAGGCCGAGAGCTCGCACGACTGTAACCCGTGTGAGCCTGCGCATTGGCCGGTATGTCTGCACTGCGGCCGTGGTGGCTGCTCTTCTGTCTGGCTGTGCTCGGGCATGACCTGCGGGGGTCTCAGGCGGGCTCGGCCCCCAGCGCTGCGAACACTTTAGTATGGGGACCCGGGCTGGAGGCTAGCGTCGTCCTTCCAGCTCGATTCTTCTACATACAGGCGGCGGACAGCTCGGGGAAAAAGTGAGTAATGCGAGGCCTGTGGTATGCGACTCCAGCTGCAGAGCCTGGAGTTTACTGTCGTATCGGGGTGTCAGAATCACATCACTGGTTTTCTCATTATCATGCGCATGTGCAAGCCGGAGACCTCACATGTGACCACGCAGGTGTGATTTAACAGTCAGAAGTACCAAAGGTCTGAATGTAGCTGTGTGCAAAATCACGTCTGTCTCTGAGTCTCCTCCGTATCTCCTCTGTGTCACTATCAGATATGCAGTGCCATTTCAAACCTCTCTGTTCTTTATATTAGAAGAGAAAGGGGACACGTGCTGATAAATATGGAAATGCAGCAAAGAAAGAGTTTATGTGATTCAAAAAGCGTCCGAGTGAATATTTAGTATGACCGCTTTATTGTTCAGCACAGTCTGAGCTCTCTGAGCAGCTCTGTGAGGATCTTCAGGAACTGTTCTCCAGGCTTCCTGAAGGACAGTCAAAGCTCTTCCTCGGATGTTTCTGCCTTTGCTTGTGTTCTCTGTCAGGATGATCCCACACTGCTTCAGTGGAGCTGAGGTCCGAGTGTCATGCTAAAGAGATGTTTCCAGATGTTCCTGCGTGGTGGATCAGACTCTGTAATTCATCAGTTTATCAAAGAACCTGAAACCATGACACAGCCTCCACCGTGCTTCACAGATGGCTGCAGACTCTCACTGCTGGACCTCCTCCTGACCTCCTCGTACACACTGACCATGATGTGGATCCATCTCTCCATCACACCTGTTCCTCTGACCTTCAGTCCAGTTCTGGTGTCATTTTCAGCCTCAGCCTGTCCTCCTGTTTCCCTTCAGCCGTCCTTCACTGAATCTTCTCTGATGAGGCTTCAGTGAACAGTGACCATCGCTCGGTGGATTTTTATGCTTGAATCAGAGCTCCTTTGATGGGGTGTCCAAAGAAAAACACTGAGACACCTTCAGAAAACTGGAGAACTATTGCTCAAGAGAACCTTTAGAGAACATTTTATCTTATCTATTTGTACTTATAAGCCAAAAAAACCTGCATGACTACAAAAGGACACTATATAAAATAAAGTGTGGTGTTAAATCTGAAGTTTTGACCTGTGATATGACAGACAAACCACAGGCAGGACGATGTCAGACGGCCTCCAATGACCTTTTTCATCACACAGTTGCAGGAGCTTATCAAAGGTGCCTCCTCTCTGTGGTGATCATGCCTGCTACAGTCATTACTGCACCGTGAGCTGGTGCAGACACACTGACTGTGCAGAAAGTGCACCCAACCATAAAAAACAGTGCACAAGTTGTTACTGAGTGACGGTCCAAGTTACCCAGACACATCTGTTAGGACACCACCACGGCACAGATGTTTTCTGTGACACACAAACTTTAAACCTTCTTGTATGTAGAGAGTATAAACTGTGAGTGAGCGCTGAAATGAACCATACGATGATGAACTGGCAAAGGTTCAGTCCGCTGCTTTGTAAACATTGGCTCGTATTTGTTGTTATAAGATGAGATGCCGTCCTCCTGAGCAGCAGTAGATATCTTTGTATTCTCCCTCCTCCCACAGTTTGACTGCATCACCTGGTGAGAAAACCTTTGAAGTAAAGATTGTGTCTCCTGTGGAGCAGTTCACCAGGATTTGGATCCAGGTCCTGGATCGTCGGGATGGCTCATTCCTGGTCCGCTACCGAATGTACGCCACCTACTCGGAGCTTCACGTCCACGTTTTGCTGAAGAACGAGCACGTTGCCAAGTCACCGTTTGTTCTCAAAGGTAGGGCGCGGTCCGTGAAGCTGCGAGGTTCACTCTGATAAATGACATCATGGACTTGATTCCTGCTCACGCTCCAATCCTGAGTCTTCACCTGCTGTTTTTGCTGGATCCAGAAACTTAATGAGTCAGTGTTGTCGTCTGCAGGCCCGGTCTATCACGAGGGATGCGACTGTCCCCGGGAGAGCGGCTCTGCGTGGGAGGCCCACATGCACTGCCCTCCGTCCTTCGCACAGATAGAGAGGGACCTGTCCTTTTACCCGAGTGTCGACCCAGATCGTAACGCACAGGAGATCCCACAGCGCTTCGGACAGCGGCAGAGCCTCTGCCACTACACCGTCAAAGACAACAAGGTGATTCCACCTGGGGAAACGAACACAGACGTATCATAGGTGTTTATGTTTTACCTGAGAGGAAGCTGAGAAAGTCAGCTTGTGGGCCTCTCAGTCATCCAGCCAGGCCTTCTTAAACCACGACACCATGTAGGCCTCTGGACACACATCAGAACCAAAGGTGAGTGTAGAAGGGAAGAATATGAAGGGTAATGTTCCTTCATCCTGGACCCTGGAGCTGTGTGACTCACCTGTAAGAGCAGAGCCAGGTGTGCATGAGTGCTGCGGTGATAGCGATGAGTCTAAAGCCCGGTTCACACACTGCTCGCATTACATGAGAATATTCAGGAACGGATCCGCTTCCATGACTAGTTCCCTCTAAAGGTATGACTGTGGTAAAGTGAAATTGATGCTTTTAGTAGTAAAAACTACGACAGTAGTACTCTGCTACTGCATTTCATACTGTGTGTGTGAGTGCAGCCGAGTCCCTTTATCAGAGGTGAATGTGATGAGTGTCACACTTCAGGGTTTCTGTTGCTTTGTTCCGTCCGTCCGTTAAACTGCATCAAAAACTGCTTTGTCTTTGTGTCAAATTTGAATGTGAGCTGTGGATAAATGTGCTCAGTGTTCACTTCATATCTGAACACTTTAAATGAACGAGAAGGAATAAAGTCTTTCCCACATTTCCCAGCATGCCGAGTTGTTTATTTATTTTAATGTCTGCATCATTTTACAGCTCTGTCTGTTTTCTTTATAGTTTATTGAAATACTGAAGTCACTGTATCATTGCAGCAACGACTCAGCTGCCACTGACTCCTGTAATCCTGTGCAGCGGTGTAATCTATTACCTGTGACGGTAATCTTGGATTGGTGAGCAGCTGTTTTCTGTAATGTGTTTCTGTTGTCTTTAGATCTACGTGAGGACATTTGGGGAACATGTCGGGTTTAGAATCTTTATGGATGCCGTCCTGCTGTCTCTCACCAGAAAGGTAATCCGTGTTTACGTTTACTCAGCCGTCGCTCAGACGACCAGAAACACACTTTGATTTTAATGTCTGTATATGTTGATGCATCAGGGATGAAACGTTCAGACACAACTGGTGCAGTGCATGCTGGTTATCATCGTCATCATCAGTGCAGATATGCGATCAGACGGTGGCAACAGTAATGATTATCATGAAACATTTTCAGGTGCGGCTCCCTGATGTGGAGTTCTTTGTTAATCTCGGTGACTGGCCGTTGGAGAAGAGGAAGCCTCCCGAGAAGCTTCATCCCATCTTCTCCTGGTGTGGCTCCAATAACACCAGAGATATCGTCATGCCGACCTATGACCTGACCGAGTCCGTCCTGGAGACCATGGGGAGGTAAAGCTCTGTGTGGATTCAGCTAAAGTATTGCTACGTTACCACGGAAACTGGCAGTAAATTCAATTCAGTTTTATTTACACAGCACAAAATCACAGCAGCAGTCGCCTCAAGACGCTTTATATTGTAAGGTCGACCCTACAATAATACATACAGACACAAACACAATCGTATGATTCCCTATCTGCAAGCACTTTGGCGACAGTGTGAAGGAAAAACTCCCTTTTAACAGGAAGAAACCTCCAGCAGAACCAGGCTCAGGGAGGGGCGGGGCCATCTGCTGTGATTGGTTGGGGTGAGAGAAGGAAGACAGGATAAAGACATGCTGTGGAAGAGAGACAGAGGTTAATAACAGATATGATTCAATGCAGAGAGGTCTGTTAACACATAGTGAGAGAAGAAGAAACCCCCAGTGCATCATGGGAATCCCCCAGCAGCCTACGTCTATTGCAGCATAACTAAGGGAGGATCCAGGGTCACCTGGTTCCTGCTCCTCTTCATGTACGCGTGCTCTGCCATCACCGAGGCCGTCAGTAAGCAGACTGCAGTATGAGCCTGCATTTCCTCCTCTCACCTTGCTGCTGTTTGAGTTGATATTTAATGCAGGTGTGATGATGAGAGCTGTTTAATGTTGGACCCTCACCTGTGAGGTTAGTGATGTCACAAACTGCAGAGGATGTAACATTCAGCACGTCCTCTGCTGTACAGGGTGAGCCTGGACATGATGTCGGTTCAGGCCAACACGGGGCCGCCGTGGCCCGAGAAGAACGCCACCGCCTTCTGGAGGGGGCGGGACAGCCGACAGGAGCGCCTGGAGCTGGTCAAGCTTTCGAGGGCTCACCCGCACATCATAGACGCCGCCTTTACTAATTTCTTCTTCTTCAAACACGACGAGAGCCTCTACGGGCCGCTCGTCAAACATGTTTCGTTTTTTGACTTTTTCAAGGTGAGATGAATTATATTCCATAAAAACGCTTTTATTACGTCAGATATTCTTATACCAATGTGTGTGTCTTCATTGTGTCCATGCATCACCAGTACAAGTACCAAATCAACATTGATGGCACTGTGGCAGCTTATCGGCTGCCGTACCTGCTGGCGGGGGACAGCGTGGTCCTGAAGCAGGATTCTGGGTACTACGAACATTTCTACAAGCAGCTTCGAGCGTGGGAGCACTACATCCCTGTCAGGGCAGACCTGGGAGACCTGCTGGAGAAGATCCAGTGGGCGCGTGACCACGACGAAGAGGTGACGAGAACACGTGACTGGATCCTCGCTGGTTTCACTAATGACGAGTGAAGGTGGTGTCATTTTGTTTTCTTCTTTCAGGCAAAGAAAATTGCTCTCGCAGGTCAGCAGTTTGCCCGCAGTCACCTCATGGGAGACACCATCTTCTGTTATTACTACATACTGATCAAGGTAATGTGATTACAGTTTCAGAGTTACTGCACGACTGAAAAAGTATACAATGTTACTACTCACGCAGTCTTACTGTGCTCGCGCTGCGTCGCACTGACGCAATGCTGATCATTCTCCATTCGGACCGATGTGAATGTGTCGCACTTCCCTCACATGTCATATTTATGCGTGCGAACTAGGAGTACGCCAAACTCCAGGTCACCGAGCCGAAGATCCGGAAGGACATGGAAGTCGTGGAGCAGCCTGCTGATGACCTGTTCCCATGTTCCTGCCACAGGACAAACGTGAGAAACACCCAAATGCTTTGTTTGCTCTGCAGCTTGTCTGCAGATCCTAATGATCTTATTTTACTCTTTGCACGTTAAGAAGAGGAAACAACGTTAAATCTGGGATAGTTTTATTATTCTACAGTCTGTGGCGCCATCTGGTGTACGTGAGGCGTCACTGCAACCACCAAGAAGCCACGTTAGAGTGAACGTTTGGACCAACGTGCTGTTCTAACAGGAGTGTTTTCATGTTTGTTTTTCAGGTGAAGGATGAACTGTGACTGAGCTCCTCCCATTTCATAACTGACAGCCTTTTCTTTTCAAGTGCCAATCAATTGTATGACTATGGTTTGAATATCTGATTCTTATTTTTCAATAAATGCTTTTAATGTGTTCAGAGCGTGTTTTTCTCTCTGATGTCAGATTATTTACTCAGTGAGGTTTAGTGTCAGCCCTGAGGTTGAGCAGCTGACCGCTGTGCCTGCTGGAAAATCAGCCGTGGCCACGCCTTCAGTTTACCTGACGGATAAAACAGAACGGAAAACATTTAAAATAAAAATCGTATCCTTGTGAAAAAGTAAACAAACGGAAGTGTCATAAAGTTAATGCTGCTGTTTATAACTGACCTGCAACCCTGTTGCATGGTTTAGATTTGAACCACAAAGCATCGAGTCGCTGTTGGTGAGGAGTCACTGCCCTGTACAAAGTGATATTTTTGCTGAGATATTTATCCTGATATATACAATCAAAGATGCTCAGTCATGGATAAAACTGAAAGTATGAAACATGATAGAGAGTATAGGGTGATGTTTCAATTGATCAGATGTCAGTAATATCCAACAATGTGCCCGTGTGCAGAGTGACTGGGAAGGAAGGGAAGTGTTACAGAGACTGACCATTATGTTTCCAGTGCGTCCACTGGATAAAGATATATTAAAAAGCGAACAATCTGAAACACATAATTTTAATGAAACATAAACATTTCAAACCATTTATTTCTTTTTTTAATAAAAAGTACTTTAGATACAGGTTTGGTGACGCTGTAGTGACCACTCCTCCCCGCCAGGTGTCACTAATACGTATTGAAGTCCTCGGTGTTCCAGAGAAGAAGCTGCTTGTGATGGAGACGTTTCTGGAGGTAAATATGAAAAATAAAAAGCAAACATGTCAGAAACCAGAGTCAGGTTAGAATGAAACGGAACTCGAACCAGGAGCCCGGAGCGCCGAGAGGACGGGGTGCACGAGAGGCTAGCGCGCGCCACGTCCTGTGGGCTCGGTGTGCTTCACAAACACCTGCGCAGGTTAGAAAGCCTGTAGGCAGTGAGCGCAGCAGGAAGTGTAAGCCTCGGGGAATTCAAAGGTTTCGAGTCTGATTTTGAATAAGAGCGTGGCTGGAACTGATCTCAGACCAGCAGGCAGCTGGTTCCAAAGATCAGGACCACAGTAAGTGAAGCACCTCCAGCCCCGAGCTCTGGCTCTGGAGCAGCTGATGACCTGACAGGTGTGACCGGGTTAGAGACACGGACCAAACCACAGAGAGCTGTATGAACTATCAGAAGGATCGTAAAGGTCGCAGGGAGCCGGTGTGGAGTAATGTGGTCACGTGTGTGTGAGGATGAATGAGCTGATGATCTGGAGAGTTACAGTAATCTGCTGGATGTGATGGACCAGTGAGTCAGAGTCAGCTTGAGATAAGACTTCTGATTTTTCAAGTATCACCATGTAATCACCTTCACTGCTCTGTAAAGGTCGGGAGAGAGAATGGTTGGCTGTGAGGTGCTGAATCGGTGCTGAATCGGTGCTGAATCGGTGCTCGCTGGCTTTCAGGAGGCGGTGAAGGTGCCGTTTGGGGCCAAATCTTTAGATGCTGCCCTGTGCGTCCCTGCCGCCATGTCGGACGCTCACACCGCCGTGATCCTCACGCACGGAGCCGGGGGAGACATGAACTTCAGTCAGCTGGTTTCTCTGGCTCACCAGCTGGCATCACACGGTTTCCTGTGCCTGCGCTTTACATGCAAAGGTTTGAACCTGGCTCACAGGCTGAAGGCGTACACTGCTGTGTGGGTACGTCTTAAAGTCAAAACTGCACTCACTGCTTTACGTGCAATATTACACATTTTTTGTAGAGCACCAGTATGATGTAACGTGTGCTGTGTTTCCACCTGTAGGACTACCTGAAGTCACTGCAGAGGTTCACAGTAAAACGCGTCTTTTTTGGAGGTAAGAAGCCTTAAGATGTTCAAAACAAAAGAGGAAGAGCTCAGAGCAGAAACGCTGTCGGGTCATTTGGTCTCACGTACTTCAGTTTGCAAAGTGTTGTTGTACCTTAACAGTTTACTTTGGTGGGAAGTGTTAATGTGGTAAAACAGACCCCACGTTGATAAAGACCGCACTCTGTCCATGAGCGCCTGCCTTTAACTGATGACATCACCAGATACCACATCTTCACCTCTGAACCTCCATCTATGTTTCAAATGAAGACGAGGACATGCAGCAGTGTAGAAATAACTGAGTGGGAGTCCTTGAACACTGTGACGTTTCCACAGGCAGGTCGATGGGGTGTCGTGCGGCTGCAGCTTTAGCTAGGCGACTGAGCGAGGAATCCGAGGCTGCGGTGGAGGGTGTGATCTGCTTGTCTTTCCCCCTGCACCCCCCAGGACAGACGCATGCACACCGCCAACGGAGCGAAGATCTAAGGGTGCTGCCGGCGCACACGCGTGTGCTGTTTGTGTCGGGCACTGAGGACGACATGTGTGACAGGGTGAGGAATGAGATTCATACCTAATGCATGTTTCCTTATTAAACTATTAGAAGACTGTCCTGTGTGCTCATTGTTGCTGTTCTGTTTGCATGTAGTTCTGATGCATCTGTGTAACGGGACATTGCTCTTGTTCTTGGGACGTGCTGCAGTGCTCACTCTGCTCTGTGTCCTCGCTCAGGTTCACTTTGACACGACGGTGAAAGAGATGAAAGCTCAGGTTGAGATTTTGTGGCTACGAGGAGGCAGCCATGGACTGAAGGTGAAAGGCCGTTCTGAGGTGTCCGTGATGGAGGAAGTGAACCTAAAAGTCATCTCTTGGATCAGGAATCAGGCGGCACAGGCCCCTTAATGTCCTCTCGTTAAATCTGTTGCTTTTGTTCCAATAAACGATGGCAGTATTTCACAGTGGGCGTCTGTGTGAACACACGGGGAGCTTTTATTCTGCACAGTATGTGAAATCCGAATCTTAATGTGCAACATGGTGATGAATGTTGATAAATCAGTCTGTGCAGACATTACTCTTCCTCACACTTCCTCTCCATATTCATCTGAAGTCAAATCAAATCACTTTTATTGTCACATCACATGTGCAGGTACATTGGTACAGCACATGTGAGTGAAATTCTTGTGTGCGAGCTTCACAAGCAACAGAGTTGTGCAAAATACAATAATGTAAACAAGCAAAATACAAGAATGGCTACATCTGAAACTAATAAATATATGTACAATATATAATAGTATATGCATTTCTGGATGTGTATACTAAATATTTTTCTACGTGTGTGTGTGTGTGTGTGTGTACACATATTTTACAAATTAAATAGAGTAAACAATAGATAAAATATATAAAAATATACAGAGTTGAGACATGTGCAAGTCATAACTCATTAGAGTTTAAAGGTGTTTTTCTGCTGCACAGACTACCTTTAGCAGCACTGAAAACTATGCAACAAACAGTTCAGGAGTTGTACACGAGAAGACGTTTGTTTGGGATTGAGGAGCCTTAATGTGTTACATAAGAACAGTCCTGGTTTATGGGTCAGGAGGAGCCCCTCAGAGGCCGCCTGCAGCACAAAGGAGAACACCGAGGGGATGATGATGCTGTCGGGCTGTGAGAGGAGCTGAAAGAAACTCTTTCACATGGAGGTTTTCACATCGACCCCTCGCTGAAGTTCCTCTATGAGTGTAAAGTGGAAGACGACCCTCGGTTTGAAGTTGAGTGCTTGCTTCCTGCCTGTACTGTCACAATAAAGTGCTGTTCTCCTGACAGCACCTTGTGGCACAGCGGTGGTTTGTGCCGTGTTTCAGTATAAAGGTCACTTTTTCAGGGGCTTCAGTTTTGACCCTCACCGTGTTTGTTTGGATGAAAGAATTATTCTGTTATTGTGTACAAACAGGAATAACGTATATGTTTACAAATGCTGTGTTAATAATCCATTGCTCTATTAAACACGTTTATTGTCATTATCCTCGTTGTGTTTTCATAATTTTAATATTTATTGGCCTTTATTGTTTCTACGCTTTTGTTCTGATCAGTTCGTGATAACTACTCGGATGAATCATTTGTGTTGTAAGCACTTTAGCAGAGCACACTCGGCGACTGCGGTGCCTTTAACACAGACGATGACGTTTACGCGTGCTCGAACGCCATTGGCTGTGGGACTTCCGGGTCGTATTTTGTTTTTCAGGCAGACTCGAGCATGGCCGTGGAGCTCTGGAACAGAGTCAACGTCCCTTTTCCCAGCGCCGTGTCCGCTGTCCGCGTGCCCTTCACCGCACAGACAGGTACGAGCCGCAGCGCGCGGTCACTGACGTGCTGTGTGTGAAATAACACGCCGCATGCGACCCACGCGGGAGAGCCAGGACTCGGCGCCGCGTGGCTGTGAGGTGACGATGATGATGGTGTTTGTGTTTGTGCAGCTGCAGACGTTGAAACGCTGCTGACGGAGCGCGAAAATGTGCTGAAGCTGCTCCGCAGTGAGATGCTTCAGACGGAGGTCAGGCTGCTGTACGAGCTGCTGTACGTCCTGAACAACAGCTACCGGGGCAACAAGACGTTCAAGGCGCTGAAGCAGGTGAGCGCTGTCTCCAGGGCAACCGTGGGTGTGTTCATTAAGAGCTCAGGGCAACTCGGAGCGCGCCCACCTGAGCTCCGAGTCACGTACAGGTGTACCCGACAGCACGATCTGATATCGTCGTGTCGGTGTTGTTCCCAGATCATCATACTAAATGTTGTTCCAGGATCAACATTGCAAGTGACCAATCAGAATGTTGTGACGTCATACTTTTGCGACTTCGGGAAAAACCGCCGTAAAACAAAAAACTGTACTTAAGCTGCGAGAAACCGCCTCTGTCCGCCGATCAACGGACCCTGACCCTGACCCTGACCCTTTAATAAACGCTGAGCAGAACTGATATTGTCCTTGCAACATTGGAATTTCATAAATGCACGAATGGCTTGGCGCGCAAAAGAATAACGTCACAACAATGTGATTGGTCACTTGCAATGTTGATCCTGGAACAACATTTTCATGATGATGTGGGAACAACACCAACACGACGACAACATGTTCCTCCTCCATGCAGCCAGGCAGCCTGTCGGTCACAGTAGGGATGGATGACGCCACGTCTGTATGTCCTATACTGATGTCATAGATTTGGATATCTGCCGATACCGATATGACTCCGGTATAGTCTGCTTTTAGTCATAAATGTCATATTAAGATTTTAAAAAAAGCAAAAAAACGACTAAAGTTCTTCTATTATACTTGTAAGCAGCCAAAATACTGCTCAGCTCAGCTGATCTTTTTATTTAAAGCTTTGAAACAAACGTCATCACCGGTATCCAAGAACATTACAAATTCCAACTTTAGATCTAAGTATTTAAAGTAACATTCAAAACGCAGTTTTATGCAAAGTAATGAAAAACACATGAAGCCCAATATCATCACAAAATAATGTTTGTACTCAACAACTTGATTGATTGATT
>NW_005187536.1:1459461-1486169 GCF_000239375.1 Pundamilia nyererei | reverse complement strand
GGACACCGGTACCCATCCCTACTCTGTACTGAGTCACTGGATAAACTCTGTGTACTCCTGTATTTGGTATTTCTGTGAGTGTTTAATCATGTTTGTGGTGTTAAAGTTCCCATCGCTGCTACCACATCTTCCTATTTTCTTCTTTCAGTCTGAAGTAACTCCACGCCGCCAACAGGTCTCGCACACAACGACCGCTCTATCGCGTGACACATACTGCTCCGACGTGCTAAGGTCACGACCTCGGTTATGCTGTGTCGCAAGCTTCATGAGGCACTTTTGTAATATTTAAAGGATCGGGCTACACGTTTTATTTCTCCTGATATCTGATCAAGTCATTTAGGTCAGGATCAGGCCGGTGCTGTATATGGGATCGATGCATCCCCAGTTCACCCTGATCCAGATTCAGCCTCAGACGGAAATCATGATTAACAGGATGAAAGGCTGCGTGTTTGTGACTCTGGGGACAATAAAACAGCTGTAATCAGACTGAGCCTGTGGGACGCTCGGCTGCTGTGTCGTCCACACCGATGGACACCTGTCTGTCACAGCTGGAGATGATGTAAATGTGCAGGTCAGAGGGAGTTTCTCCTGTGCAGAGGTCTGATTGTATTCCAACCACACTTCATGCTGAAATATGTATGCAAATCCAGCCGCTGCGGCGATCCCCTGGGAAATACGGGAGCAGCTGAAAGTACCCGACTACAGTAACGTGTGTGGAAGTGGCCGACAGCCTGACAGCTCCCTGAATGTCTCCAGAGTCACAGCATCAGAAAGACCTCCAGCGTAAGTTATCAGTGAGCCTCCACAGACTGCTGTTTGTCCTTCACTGATCGATGTCCTCAGACGAGTTTTAATACAAAGATAACCTGAGTGAAAATAAACTGCAGTTTTTAATGCTGATTGTATTTATCAAGGGAGACGAGGTATCTGTGCCCAGCAGCACTGCAGTCCACACTGTGTGGTGTGTTGATGGTGAGTGTTTCACGTCTCTGTGGAGGAACTTCTTCCCACTCTGAATAGTTGGAGGCTTTTCCAGTATGAGCGCCTGTCTAAGGTCACCTCAGTCTGATTCAGTCCACACTTTGACTCGGACGCTCCAGAACCTTCATTTTGTCTTCAGAGCCGATCAGAGGTGGAGCTGCTGCTGCATGACTGCCGGGCCCACATTCTCCTAGAGAGCAGCTCAGACCATCACGCTCCCACCGCCGTGTCCGACTGCTGCTGTGATGTTCTCTTTATGTTTAATGCAGATGTAACGGGACTCGAACCTCCCAACGTTCAGCTTTTGTCTCCTCAGGCCACGGGATGTTCTCCCAGAAGTCTCGGAGATCATCCAGATGTTTTCACTAGGCCGGTGTTCTGGCCTTAGTCAACTAGCAGACTAACCTACATGTTCCTTCCTTCAAAGGTGGAGCAGTGTGTGAACCGGCTGAAGAACATGAAGCTCGATGCTGCTCTTCAGGAACTGTCAGATCTGTGTCCGAACAGGATCCAGAGGTAAGTCTGCGGCTCGCTGTGAAGTGTGTGACGTGCAGAGCAGGTCTTCATCGTGAACCTTCACTGCTGTGACCAGGTCGGATTCATGAACCAGTCCACTCAGCTTTTATCTACTGAGTGCACAATGAAAATGTGTGTTATTCCCACAGTACACCGGGGGTGGGCAACTGCATGAATGAAGTCCTCTCAGCATGCAGGCAGACGTCTTTATAGAAGATAGGACGGAGATTCAAACTGTGAAATTCTGTGTGGATGTCAGTTTCTGCCACAGTCTGCAGCGGTGTGTGTGTGTGTGTGTGTGTGTGTTTTAGGCAGCTGAGCATCAAGGACGGCCAGTGTGTCGTTCCCAGTCAGCCCACGCTGGAGTGGATCTGTCTCAAAGTGCTGGGGGCCGCTCGGCTGACGAGCTGCACGCTGCGTCGCTGCAGCAGAGCTTTCACGTATCCTTCTGTGAGGCCGTTCTGTTCTCAGACTCGGCATCGATCTCCGCGTGAACGACGTGCGGATGTCTTCATCTGAACCAAGTCTGACTCTCGTGCCCTCTGCAGGTTTCCCCTTAACAGCTGCTTGTTTCAGACTCGCAAAGCAGCAGATGAAGTGGGAGGAGTTTGTCATCCTGAACGTGGTGATAACCAGCATGCTCAGCCGTCTGTGGTCAGGACGTTTTCTGCAGCATACGTGCATTTAGAGAGAGAGCGCACTAAGTCTGCAGAAAGTGTTAACACGTTGTATTTCGTGCGTTCTCAGGGTGATTTTCCGTGGCGTGCTGCTCGCCCTGTCCGGCCTCTACCGGCAGCTCCTGGAGCTTCTCAGAGACGTAGCCCGAGTCCAGCCCATGCCCTTCCTCACAGACTTCTCCCTGCCAGCTGATCTGGCTCAGTTCCTCGGTCCCTCTGATGCTTTGTTATTGACCAAGCCTGCGGCGCACAGCAGAGCGCGGCAGGAAAAGAAGCAGGCGGCGAAGAAACTTCCAGCTGAAGCCAAGAAGACCTGCACGCAGAAAAGAAAGCTCAAAGAAGACCTCGGCGTTGCAGTTATAAGAGGTAGGCTGCATTCATGCGCTGTTTTTCCCAACGCAAACGTGACCTCAGTGAGACGTGAACCTCCCCACATCCCCACTCACATCCCTGATATTTCTCCAGGCGTCGGCCTCGCAGCAGACAGGAAGTCTTTTTTCAAGCTGTGCAGGACTTTCACAGAGGTATGTGAGCAAGCACGTGACTCGTCTCTACTTCTACTGTTTCTAATGTTCACGTATTTACTTCTTCTTCTTGCGACTCGAGGGCAAGTCGACGCCCAAACAAACGAGCAGAGCTGACAGGAGACACGAGTTCCAGAAGCAGGTGAGAGAAGCTGCTTCTTTCTCACACCTGGAGATCCGTGTGGACGAGATGATTCGCTGGTGCAAATCCCAGAGGATGGGAAAGGAAAAACGCCTTTTAACCTTCCTGCAGTTAAAGTGCCGGCAGATGAAATGCCTGGAGGCAGCGGGCTACAAGTAAGAGCGACACTTTCTCAGGAAGTCTTCCTTTAGCGTTCTGCAGAGGTGCTCATGTTCTCTCTTCTCGTGCTTCAGCGTCCAGAGGAAGCTGCAAACCTTCAAAAAGGAAGCTTGCTGGGCTTCATCTCCAGAAGGATCAGCGCCAAAGACCTTACGTTCGCTCGCCTCAAGGAGACGTGTCCACGGGAGAATTCGTTTTCATACTCTCAGGAGGTTTATGATGAGAGGCGGCGTAAAAAGAAAAGAGCAGGCGGGACGACAGACACGAGCTCGACTTAGCGGGGACGACCTGAGAAGCGGGACCGCTCGAGAGGCGACGTGTCGGAGCACGGTCACTCACGATGACATCGATGACATTTTTGCCTCTGCAGGTCTGTGAAGCCCGAAAGCGCCGATTTAAGGTCACAGACAGACGAACAGTCTGAGCAGGTTTGGAAGCAGAAGCTGTGCTCGCCATGTTTAATGTGTCTCTCATTAAAAGCTATAAAGCGCGGAAACAACTGAACCCCCCCAGACTAAAAGATTCTGTTTTAATTTGGGTACGCATGGAACACACACTCACCAGCCACTTCATTAGGTACGCCTGTTCCAGCTGCTCGCATACACACGTGTAACCGCTGGTTCGCATCAAGATATGCAGTAAAGCATCTGTGGATGCACAGCACGTCAACGGTTAAAGATCACAGCGAGCGTCGCTGCTGAGGTCCAGCCGAGCTGGTTTCCTGAACTTGCCTGAAGGATGTTGGCTGCAGTCTCAAAGCAGAGCCATGATGAATGAACCCAACCCAGTATTAGATCCTGATACAGTGAATGTGTGAAATCAAATGTAAGAGAAAATAAATTAACTGATGGAGCTGAAATATGACTGTGTGAGTAGAATGCTTATTTAATGAGCATGCAGACTGAAGCCTGTGCTCATGGTTTGAAGCATGCATGCAGTGGCTTCTTCTGTCTGTCTGAAGGAAATTAAAATCCGTTTGTGCAGCTGTGCCAGTTTTTAATAATGTTCGAAGTCACGCACTACAGATCTGAGCAAGGCTTTTACAGTAGTTGGTGTATTTGGCTCCCCCTGGTGGGCTCGAGGATCAGCGCACAGACACATTCCAGGCTCGATTCATCTTTGGGAATACGGAATAATTCTTTCATCCTACGGCCCGCGGCCGAAGCAGCGTGAGACGGCTCAGGTGTCAGCAGGAAGGAGTCTGTGCTGAAGGCGTCTCAGAGCCTGCAGTGGCTTCTGTCAGCGGACAGACGGGCACCGGTCCTGCTCTGACACCAGCAGCCGGCACACAAGCTAAAAGGTTTGTTTTGTTACAGCCACTATGTTTCATCATCACCTGCCAAAGAAGATGGAGGCGTCCCATCTGCACCAACGCTGCGGCTTTTATCTCCATCAGAGCTTCACTGGGCTGAGTTACAGTCTCACATCAAACTGCCAGATCGATTTGAACACAATACTTAACTTTCTGGGTTTGTCAGGGTCCACGCTTTTATTTTTCACAGCCTGGAGGTGAGGAAGAGGTGCAGGAGGAAAATCGTACAGGTCTGCATCATGTATGAGAGCAGAAACTGAGCTGAGGCAGAAGGTTAGTCTTGATTCCACTTGTCTCATTTATCATTTAAATAAAAAGTAATACTTCTGTAACATTAGGGAACTTTCTCCTGTTCACCAAAATCACCACACAGGCCTGCTGTTCTTCTTGAATGTAATATCGATAACCTTGGACTAATGCTAAATGTTAATAAATAATAAAACAAACAACCTACGTCAGTTAGGTCTCTCAGTATTTTGTAGCATTTCTTTGCACTTTTGCCTTTTTACTGCGCAGTCCCGGATCACGAGCGCTCCTCTACAGCTGACGGTCTTCAGTTCTCCCTGCAGACGTGTCTTTGTGCCGGCCAGTAACTCTTCTGGAGGTCGGTCTACATCAGGAGTGACACATGTTCGAGGTCTTTGTCACGTTGGAAGACAAAGCCACGACCCAGACACAGTTTTGCTGCAGAGTGTTTTCTCCATGATTCTTTCTCCTTGACGAGATTCCCAGTTCCAGATGCACAGGACTCCCACTGCCGAGTTTCACTGTGGGGTTTTCTTTGGACTCCTTCCTTCTTTGTCGAGACATAAGCACCGTCTCTAGTTTCCTCTCATCTGACCTGAGCTTGTGCTTTAAGTCTACTTGATCTTTCTCCAGGCTTCTTTCTGTTTCTCGAGTCGAAACTGGTTTCTTTCGTTTTTGGCGTGACGGCTCAAAGCCTCGCTGAGTCTAAACTGGGAGATGACCCTCGGTTTAGACTTGATTTTGCAGCTTTGAGCGATTCTGTGATTGAGTGCAAAGATCAAAAGTCTGGAGTGAAGTTTTTCACCTACATGTTAGGCGCGTGCGGCGAGGCGTCTGCGGCGCGTGCGGCGAGGCGTCTGCGGCGCGTGCGGCGAGGCTCAGTGTAGCGAGACCACGCGGTCGTCTTCTGTCAGCTGGGACATGTTTAATAGCATAATTGTAAAGAGCTGGTTCTACACGGCTGAGTCGGCGCTGCAGATAAATATATATTTTTGCAGGTGGTTCTCCAGGGCGGGTATAAAGGTCTATTCCCAGTTTACTGTTCTTCAATTTATTTTCCTCACACCTTAATAGCAGAAGAGGAATTGTGCTCATAAATGTTTAAAGGCTCTGCTTTTTTATAGCACGGAGCTGTGGGATTGTCAACATTTGTACTTTGAGGTGTGTTAAATTAATCACATCATTACCTCCACAGGAGGGGAAAAAGCTGATGGAGTAATGGTGCCGTGCACTCCTCAGCCAGGCCTGCAGTGGAACAACGAAGGCAGAAAATCACCCAGACTGGGGAAAAAGAGAAACCATGCAAAGTCTAAATTTTAACGATGTGAGCTCTGAATATAAACAATAATATAATTTGTGTATATCTCATCTTTGCCTTTATTTTAGAAAACTGTCTCATGTATCAGTTTTCTCGGATGAATAGAGAATAAAGAGAAGGATTAAAAAGTGTGAGCACAGACGGTGGTTTGCAAACCTCAGTGAGAAGCGGCCCAGAGAGCTCACTGACATTTTATTGCCACCTCCATAAACGTGGTCTGCAAAAGTCCCCGTCGTGCACTTTCCATCCACTCATTCATTTTCTATACACAATTTTGCAAGAGGCACAGTGCCCATTACACTGCAATAAGAGCTGCACTGCCTCTGCTTTGGCTCGTTCGACTAGACGAGCTTAAGGTCGGCTGCAACATCCGCTTTAACAGGACTGAGTCTCAGCATCACACCTGGATTTTATCTTCACAGCATGAGCCATGCATCTTTAAAAAAAAATCATCATCTCTGTTCTAACAATATGTAGGAAGACATGGCGGTGCTGCTCCTGTGTCTCAGAATAAAATTTTTCTTCTACGACAGGACAGGAGAACTCACATTTTGAGTTTCTGTAAAAGGCAAAACATGTCTGGGACGCTCTCTTTATTCTTACTTTGGCTAATATTTAGCCAGAGGTCAGGGTTCACTGACAGCAGGTGGTTTTATTGTCATGGAACTGCTGACCTGGCATGTCTGAGCTACAACACTTGTTCTTAATATTATGTCTCAGTGGACGTTTCTGTGAATCACAGACTGGAGGACCAACAGTGAAGGGGATGAGCCGACTGGACTCTGTGAGGAACCTCAGGTCCTTCCGTTTGTGCTGGAGAACTTCTGTCCGTCTGTAGCAGCATCAGCAAACTAGTCCACCAAGCTGGGACCTCATTGGTCAGAATCTGGAGGTGTTTGAGTCAGTGAGGGGCCGCAGTTCACTAAACACACCGTCCTCCATCATGGACAATCACAACTAGTGCTGTGCGGATCAATACTGAAATATCGATTCCTCCGATACCAATCATTTATGTTCTAGAATCGATTCTCACATTAAAATATCGATATTTTAGTAATTTAGGGTAAATTTGTAGTTTATCATTAACAGGAACACGGTGGAAAGAAACTATATCATTCGGATTGTCAACATTGGAAGGAACTACTTCCTCTTCTGCCTTTCATAGTCATGTGCAAAATACGGCTGTATAACTGTGTCCAGCCCCTGGCGTGCGCACTCGAAACAATGGCTGAGTGTAATTGGAGTTACGTGCAGACGTATTTTACCTCCACAAACAGCCGAGCTGTGGTTTGCAATACATGTGGCAAGACCACTAACCTCGTGAGATACCTCACAGGAAATCAGATCACAGAATATGACGAGCGTATGTTGAGGCAAACTGAAGAGGAGGAGAGGGACAGGTGCTGCTAGGGCGAGACAGACGTCTCTCGTGGAGTCCTTTAGTGCTGCAGGCAGGCAGCGTGCTCAAATAGCCACAACTTCAGGTTTTTTATTTCTATATGATGAATTCTGCATTATTAAGTGATAAGAGCAAGTAATATGATGTCCTGTAATCATGATGATGCTATAATGTGAGATACAATAAAAGATACAATAAATAAAGTTTTTGTACAAAGTATCAGTATCGTCGATACCACCCTGAATTTTACTTGGTATCGGATCGGAAAGGAAATCAGTGGTATCGCACATCACTAATCACAACTGCTCCGGTCCGGTCAGCAGAGCTCCTCCTCCCTGAGAATTATCCAATCACGCTGCGAGAAAGAGCGGTTCAGGAAGTCCTTCCCACCGTGCTCGGAAACCTCTCCTCTTTGTAACAGGTGAACACACCTGTCAGGACACAAGACTCCACACAAGCCTGTTTCTCATATTTAAAGTGTTAAAGCTATAGAGCTATTTATTTGAGTTTTGCTCTAATATTCACAAGAATTTGCTTTTCCACAATCCGTCTTATTTTTATTTATTTTTTCATGTTAAAAATGATTTTCACATTGGTTTATGTAACATTTCGCACTACCTCACATCCGTCAGTATGAAGTACTTGTTGTTTTCATTGTAGGTCATAATATTGATAATCTTATTCTTGAAGCTGCTGCTGGAGCACCGTCACTGTGCACAACCATCGCAGGGTTCGTGTGCTAGCTGTGGGGTTTCCCTTACAATACAAAGCTCCGTAAGGCTCGTGCTGTTGTGATTTGGTGGCGTATAAATTGAGCTGAATTCAGAGTATTGTTTATTTTCCCTGCGGTGTCACGTCACAGAAACCTGGTCGTCTTTAAAAGTTCCTACAACATGTTTTGAGTATTAACTCCGAGGATTCATAGACAGTAACTGTGCTAGTTATACACCACTCTGTTACACTGAACTGTTTTTGTTATTTATTTTAAATTATTAATTAATAATTCATAATTATTATTAGTATTTTTTTTTTATTAGTAGTAATCCTGTCCGGTTAGAAATCCAAGTAAACGTTGGCAGTCAGGCGGGGCGCTGATTACGTCACATCCTGCCGTTTGCAGCTTGTACTTCCGGAAGGTGGGGCTTTTGTTGCGGGAGCGGTTTGTATATGTAGACCAATGCCTCTGTGTTCGCTGTTAACGCGCTCAGCAAGATAGCGGCAGCCTCGGGCAGACAAGCGGATCGTGCTTCGGTAAGGCTCCGGGCAGCCCCGGTCAAGCGGAACACCGTGAGTCTGTAACCGGGGCTTTGGGGAGGTTGACGGTACCGCACCTGCTGTAAGGACGGGCGAGCACCCCGCGGGTCCAAAGGCTGTCCCCTCAGCACCCACGGCTGTGAGGACACCGGGACACACACTGGTGACTGATTAGCTGTCTCTGTGGAAGCTAACGTCAGGCACGAGCTGTTTGTTTGGCCGGTCGTTAGCTTAGCTTCCAGTGACGGTGTAGCCTCGGTAACACGGACATTAGCACCAGCCTGTCTTCTCCACGGCTGTGCTGTGGCACTACAGCGGCTTTACCGCTCCTGTTTGCTCTGTTGTTGTGTAAAGTTACCGTTTAGAGACGGACTGGGTAAAGTTAGCGGTTCTACTTTGTTTGGCGGTAGTTGCTGAAAAGTTTTTACCTCTGGGGAGATGAGCGGACACACCCAGTGAGCCAGGTCCGGCTCATGTTCCTGTAACTCAGCTGATGTCAGCGAAAAGGACAGTTTGGTGTGCTAACACTGAGATCATGCTGGTGCTGTCACACCTGTCCTCTGTCTGTATGTGACGGAGAAAATCATACATGGAGTTTCTCCTGTTGTATGGAGGGACACCTCTGTCAGCCCCCTGACTTTGGAGGCCCTGTAATGGTCACTTTAACCCTCCGGTGAAGTGCAGAAATGTGAGGAGGAAGGCAGCTAGGTGAGTGCTCCGTGTTTACATGTATACAGTACTGTTGAGGTGCTGGTGGAGGGACGATGCTGGCAAAGCAGCAGCACTTTTCCTTCTCTTTGACAGCTGTGGGTCTGTGTGAGGGGAAAGTGACCGTGTGTGGTTCATCACACAGACTCGTGTCATTCTGGGCTGACTAACACCTCATTTAAAGCAGCAGTGACATCCTGTAAGCTCACAGTCTCGTGATCTTCTGAAACCCTGGTAAACAGCTCCCGAGCACCGCGCTGATCCAAGCACAATAACAGCTCTTCCAGGAAAAGCAGGTCATCAGTTTTGTGGGAATTCCCGTGGTTTCTAAAAGCTGGTGGGCCATTTTTATTTGTTTTGGGGGAAATTGTATTTAAAGGGCCCATATCCATTTTTATAGTGTTATGAGATGTTTATGGAGAAAGTTACCCCCCAGCCCCACAGGCCTCTTCCAAGGTTTATGGTTATGATGAAAGAACTGACCTCCCAGCCCATTGTTCCTCAGTGGGCTGGTTTCAGTCATTATGCAAATGTACTGATGATAAGATTATAAACCTGCAGCTGAGACTGAAGAAGTCAGCTGGATGATGATGAAACGTTTCTCCCACAAAACGCTACGTCCAGATGAACAGAATCGACCTTTGGAGACTCCTCCAAGGTTCCCTTCTTCCTACGTGGACAGTGGGTACTCATGTTGAGCTAACATCCACCCACGGGCGCTGCTTCTCACTTCTTCTTGGGTCAGAGCTAAGTGGAGTTTGACAGCATGCTACAAAAAATCACTATGACTGAAACTTTATTAAAAGTTTTGTTTTATCTCCAGTAATTACAGTAATCCAGTAATGGCAGGGATAGCTCAGTAGGTAGAGTGGTGGCCCCATGATCGGAAGGTCGGGGGTTCGATTCCCCTGAACAGCTACCCTGAGGTACCCCTGAGCAAGGTACCGTCCCTACACACTGCTCCCCGGGCGCCCAATGGCTGCCCACTGCTTCACTGAGTGAATGGGTTAAATGCAGAGAGCGATTTTCCCCACGGGGACCAATAAAGTACTCTTTCTTCTTCTTCTTCTTCTTCTTAATTTTATGTTCCAGAAAATGGTACAAATATCAGAAGAGTTATGTGACGGGGCTTTGTCTAGTTCTGTCTGACTTAATTAGAAGTAGAAACTCGGCCTGGACGAGCACTCGGTGTACTTCTCTAGAAGACGCCCACCGACAGGTTCTGATGTCCAGATATTTACACACAGTAGTTGTAACTGATATGTGTAACACATCAAATATGGAAAGCATTACATCCTGTTTCCTTAAAGGAAGAGGAACTGCTTATGCAAATAAGTGTTTGTGGAACACAATGGTAGCCCAGAGTCGGGCCGGGGTCTTTCACTCGTTCAGGCCTCGGTGGAGACCTCAGGATGTTTTACGTCCTTCAGGTTGTAACTGTATCTGCTTTAATAACCGGTAGTTTTTTGAAGGGGAAGCACAAACACGGACATCATTTGGTTAGCAAAGCAATAAACCATCATATTGGTTATTACTTTACAGCTGCGTCCTGGCTTCTGTATCGATGCCTTGTTACAGAGTAAAGTAGGGGAAAGTGTAACTGTCACGGTCGGGACGAGCAACATCTTTAAACTGAGTATTTGTTGTTCATTTCTTTTTTAGAGCACCCGTCGCTCTCTCTGCTCGACAGATGCAAAGCCTGGGAGATCAGGTTTCACACAGTTGTCCAGTCGCCTCGCTGTCTCATTAAACCCACGTCTGTGTTTAAGCTGTAGCTGCAGGCCGCAGCACCATGTCTCGCTCCAGCGTGGAAGTATTACAAGGCAGATTGAGGTTGACCACCTCGCCTTCTCCGATGGTACAGACGGTGAGAGCAGTGAAGTTTACCGCCACCGCCGGCTCCGTGAAGACAGATGGAGCGGAAATGTGAGGTGGTGCTGTTATTTCTTCCAAGGGCGGCACTGCAGGCCGCTGCGCTGGTGTAGGTGGTATGTACCGGGGCCCGTTGTGGTTATTTGTCAGGAAAATGAAAAGATATGTTTACATTGCAATGAGAGATAAGTAGTGGGCAGCTGGGAGTTGCTCAGCAGGAACAAATACATTTGTGATGAAATGTGTGCTGGGAAGTGGACTCATCGGTCTCTCCGTGGTGAATCAGTCCAGTGGAATGCTCCGGGAATGGGAACGACTCGAGTGTCTGGATAAGATCATCAGGGTCAGCTGCAGCATGGGGAGCAACGATATCTGCTTTGTGTTAAAGGCGTGTTGCTGATCCACTGCAGGGATCAGTGAAGACTTCGTTTACGTTTGTTTGAAAGGTCCCGCTCGCTGCGGCCGGAGGGCGAGGACTGTTACAGACGATCCGGGTCCCTGCTGCCCAGTTTGGTCAAAGGCTTCTCTGTACACTCTCCTGGCTGAGGGTCGTTAGTATGCACAGTGGGGAGCTCGCTTTTTGAAGATGTCTCTCGTGCTGCTGCGTGCTGTCTTTGAAAGTAGGAAAAATCATTTCCTGATGCCCAGATGTTTGGTAAATAACCCCGCAGGTCTTTATTTTTGTGTGTGACCTGCTCGTACTCTTACCTCCATCGTATTGTTTTATCACAGCGAGCTCCAGTTATGGTTATAGTGGGAACTGTGTGCTCCCTCACTTCTGCTGGAAAAGAAGGAAGTGTTGAGAGGACAGAAGCACTAAAGTGAAAGCTGTTTAGCATGCGCGACGTATCGGTGGGCCACATAAGTGTTGTGATTGACTCAGTGGATCGGTATCGAGATGAGAAAACTAACTGATCTCCTTTGGAAATCCTTGGAATTTGGAGGTTTGTTATTTAGGGAATCACTGTTTTCTTCATCAGACGGGGAGAGGAAATCCCCCCACCCCTGGGATCAGACGAATGTGGAAAGACGGAGCATCCTCGGGCTCTTTACAAGTCTGGCTCAGATGTCTCGGCTTTACTCGGCACATAAATCCAGTTTGGGGTGCTTCACACTTTCTGTTTGCTGTAATCTTTTGTTAGGATCTGCGAGAGTCTCTGCAAACCTCCGTACGTCTTTGCCAGAGTGTGAGGATGAGTGCAGAGGGAACATCGGGCCGTTCTCCAAAGGGAATCTTAATGAATTCTTGCGCTGGTGTCATCTATATTTCAGGAGCCTTAGAAACCAGAGCGGCCTTGTAGGCTCCCCCCATAACCCCACCGCCCCGAAGAAGGACCAGCACCGCGCACACTCAGCTCCTGGATGTGGGTCATGCTTAAATATGAATTTTTCATATCTTTTGCAACTGTCCCCTGATTTTGACCCTGCATTCAAAGTCGCAGCGCAGCTGGTGGAAATGTGACACGACCCCACCCTCGCTGTGTGAACTTCCCTCGGAAACTTTCCACTAAGCACACGTGATGCGCATGTTTCACACTGCCTGAGTTTATTGGCTCTGACTGCTTTGTTTATGATGGAGTCTGTGTCTGCGCTGGCGTACGGAGAAGTGGGTCGCAGTAAATAATTTACACGGTGACCCCTCCTCTGTGTCAGCTGCCTTCCTGATGGGTGTTTGGGTATGTGTAGGCTTGTGTGGGTATCCTGGCCTGTGACTGATAACAAAGACAGGAAGAGCACAGATCAGATTTCACTTCCTGCTAGGATATAGGAAGACCACGATGCCTCATCGCCGGCATCAGCAGCTATCGTACGACGGCTGACGCAGCAAGACGAGTTCTGCTGTCAGACGATGTAAAGAAACTGACGTTCACACACAGGTTGTTGCTGTTTGATTTCCCTCCAGGTGTTTGTAGCTTCTGCAGAGCTCTTCTATTACATGTGTGAGAGGCAGGAGGTTCCTGAGTGTGAGCACTGAGCCCACTCTGTGAAATGAAGTGTTTGCTGTTTGGGTGGAGCAGATTTAGAATAACGCCAGGAATCAGCTGTGTGCTGCTGTTAGTGTGACAGCTCAGAGGAGGCTCAGCATCGTCCCAATGAGGGAGCTGGGGTTCCTGTGATGGACTGTGCAGACTTCATCTCAGCTCGTATGGTTCGTGCACGGAGTGGCCAGCTGTTGCGCCTCAGTGGCTGATGAGTGTTCGCCTGTCCGGCATGAGCGTCAAGGGTGCAGCGCGGATAACAAACGGGGAGTGACGATGCCTTAAACACAGATGGGGGTTAACTAATGAAGACTGAAAGTCATCAGTGTTTATCAGGGCTGGAATTGTGTTAGCAGGCTGCTCTGCAGGAAGCGATGGGTCGTAAGAGCTCAGGATACAGATACAGTCACAGATGCATCCTATGATATGGATGCAAAAACATCAGCTTCTCTTCATGACGATCGCCTCTCAGTTACAGCAGTGAGCTGATAATGTCTGCAGTAACGCATTTCCTTCTGAACACGGGACTTTGACTGATTGTTGACTGCTGTGAGCTTTTAGTTTAAGCCTTGTGATTTAAGTAGAGAGTACGAGAGAGCAGTTACATATAAACACAGCGCGTCCCTACCACAGGAAAAAGTCCACCAATGATGTCAGCACGAACTGTCACATGGTTTTCATGTGTGACACTAACTGTGACAACAGAAAGTGAAGTGTTTTTACCACCACGGCCCGTCCACCAGCTCCACTCGCGTCTGACTTTCTGCCTGCTTGTATACAAGCTCCTGTGACGCTTCGTGTAAAGGTGGTAGATAAGAAACGCTTAATGCCAGGAAAAGATTCCTCGGACACTCAGTCATCTCCTAACTGATCAGATCAACAGGCTTTCACACATTGCTGGTTATGACTGAAGCTGTCGGCCGTGCTCAAACATAGAATGAAGAAGCACTTCTGATTCCTGCTGAGCACTGCAGGTCAACATTGTTAGACTGCTGATTTGTTGTGAAGCTTATTTGATGCACTCCACAGCACCACGTCCACAGCATAGAGCAGGTGAGGGCACGGCAGCTATCGTATCTGACACAGAGAAGGTTGTGAAGTTGGGTAAAAGCAATTGACTGTGAGCTTTCACCTTGTGAGGGCAGAGCCATTACAGAGCAGATAGATGGCAGGCACGTCTCCCTGCTCTTTAACCAGTTTAGCACACGGTGGCCTGTTAATGCATTTGTAAATGCTGCTTTGCACTGAAGAATGATGGCTTCATTACTTCTGATCAGTTGCAATGACCTTTTGATGGCGAACTTTATAAAGTTCTAGGATTCACGAGTAGGCAATTTGGCGCTTTAATGGAGATGATGGGGGTTAAGATTTAAGATTAGCTGGAGCACAGCCTGGAGTCCTGGCACAGCGAGTCAGAGTGAAAGCTGCTAAGAAGCAGCTGCCATCTGTCCTCGCGCTCGTCCACGGTACGCTTGTGTTTTCGGCACACGGAGGTTATTTACTGTACGCACTGATGTTTCCGCTCTTGTCCTCTACAGGTCGTGAGTGTGTGTGTGTGTGTGTGTGTGTACCTGTGCACATGTGTTTGAGTGTTTAAGAGAGGCACAAAGAAGAATCCAGTGATGGCTGCCAATAAGGGTAAAAACCAGAGCTCTCTGGTGCTGCACAAGCTGATAATGGTGGGCAGCGGCGGCGTGGGAAAGTCAGCCCTCACCCTGCAGTTCATGTACGATGAGGTGAGTTAACACTTCTAAGGCACTGCTGTAGTAAGGTCACGACAGCAGATGAGGGGGTTTGGCTGTAGGCGTGACCACTCTTCATTTATTTTACTATCTGGATTTTATTTGCAACCTTTATGATGTTTTCAGTGCTTTGCCATAAATGTGAAATGAGTCCCTTGCTCCCTGTAGCCTGAGACTAACAGCCACTGCTGCCTAACAGAGGCGCTGCTGTCACTGGTCCCCACCTGTGTCGGGGAGCGCTCCGGCTCCCAGCAGCATGTCTGCAGGCGTTTTTGTCCATGCGTCTGATTTCCATGTTAGCCTGCTGAGTCACTGCTGATCAGGCGCCACTGCTCTGCCTCTTCACGTGTAGTTTGTGGAGGACTACGAGCCCACCAAAGCAGACAGCTACAGGAAAAAGGTGGTTCTGGACGGGGAGGAGGCTCAGATCGACATCCTGGACACCGCCGGGCAGGAGGACTATGCTGCTATCAGGGACAACTACTTTCGCAGCGGGGAGGGCTTCCTGTTGGTCTTCTCCATCACAGAGCCCGAGTCCTTCGCTGCCACTGCTGAGTTCAGGTACGGATGCGTGCGTTCAGTTTGGTGCCATTAATGAAAGCCGGCGAGTGGTTAAAAATGACATCGCTGATCATCAGCCATCGTCGCTCGTTACACATCTGCTGTAGAGTATCCAGAGTCGGCACATCAGCAACAATCTGCACCCACGAGTGTCTTTCAGTGTCTGGATAATACATGAATATCCAGATCGTGTAGAGTCACACCCACGTCACAGTGTCAGTGGGGACGTGTTGTGGCAGGAAGGTGCAGATAGGATTAAAGCACAGCAACAAAACACTGAAGCTTAATGCAAACGTTAGTCAGCAGCACTTTGAATCAAACACGTCAGCCTCTGAGGCTCGCTGAGAGGGGAGAGGATGGGATCCTCCAAACGGCTACAATGCAAGTTAGATTAGTGTTTCTCAGCAGTGTACATGACGGCAGCACGTCCGTCGACAGTGTGGAAACATTAAAGCGCCGGCCCCGATCCTGCTAATCAACCTGTAAAAGTCTTTGTTTCTGTGACGCTGCCAGCTGGTTATCATGTTGGATTTGGGGAAACGTCCTGAGAAAGACCAAATAATCATTTGTGCTCACAGGGAGCAGATCTTGCGGGTGAAGGCAGAAGAGGACAAGATCCCGCTCCTGCTGGTGGGGAACAAGTCGGACCTGGAGGAGCGTCGGCAGGTGCCCGTGGACGAGGCCCGCGGGAAGGCCGAGGCGTGGGGCGTCCAGTACGTGGAGACGTCAGCAAAAACCAGAGCCAACGTTGACAAGGTATCATCACTCAGACGCACCAGCACAGAGCTGTGCTCAAGTTTTAGGCACTGAAGGTGACGTAAACGTGATTCAAAAGAAATTAGAGTGCGCCTCCCAGTGGGGCCGTTTCCAGCATGACCCACTGGGATGAGGCCCAGACCCAGGAAGGAGGTGGGCGGGCACAGGGAGGTTTAATGCCCACGACCCTCCATACAGCAAACAAAGGAATTCTGAGAGCTGGTTTAATCTCTGTGGACCTGCCACACTTCTTTTTTGAATTATTTTTGGGGAATTTTAGCCTTTGAGATCGAGCAGGGGAGGGCGTGCTGATGCACACGGGTGACCCGCTCAGCCCGATGAGTTGTACCAACGCCCGCTGGTCTTACTGGGAGCCGTCACATAGAGTACTGAGGAATCGGAACGTGCCTGAAGCTTCTGCACAGCTGAGCTTTTGACTCTTTCACACACGAGTCCTGTATGTGTTATAAATATGCGATTGATTTCTTTCCAGGTGTTCTTTGACCTGATGCGTGAAGTGCGAGGCAAGAAAATGTCTGAAAACAAAGACAAGAACGGGAAAGGGAAGAACAAGAAGAACAAGAAGAGCTTCAGGGAGAGATGCTGTTTACTTTGAGCTCCTCGTGGACCTGAAATCACAAAGCTCCACAGAACAGAGGAGCAGAGCTCAGCGTCTTTGATCTCAATGAATCTGATTATTTTTTATTGATAGCTTGTTATAGTTTCATGTCTAGAACAATCGCAACCACTATGTTGCCAATCTGAATGAATGAAAGCTGACTGGCTCTGCTGTGAGGATGGACGGCGACTGCAGCGCTTGATGGCTCACAGGAAGCCAGCGACCAAACTGCCATTGACACTAACTGTGCTGCTCGACGTGTTCAGCGGTTTACTGCCTTCGCTTTGGTTCCTCTCTCTCTACAAAGCCGTTAGTTTGTTCGCCTCCTCTAATCTGGGCCTGCAGTCAGTGTAGACTGCATGTACACTGATGGCCTCTGTGTGGAGCAGGTTTCCATCGCCCACTTTGTGTTTGCAGTTTAATGTCCGGTCCCCCCCCCCGCCTTCAGGTTTCTTGAATATTTTTCTTCAGTTTCATGCGAGGAATTGTGAGGTTTTTTTCATCCCAGGAGGTTCACGCAGTGCAGTCGTGTCCTGACACGATCACCATAAATCAATGTTAAAACCATTTTCAGTGAAGCTGTAAATTACATCCTCGCTGACTCAGAATCCACTCATTTCTCTTCACGTACACGCGATGAGATATTTTAACGTTTGTTCTGTATTTTAAGAATGTGGGAAATGAATAGTGAGAGAGCTGCCACGTCGGTGTGACCCTCCTCAGAGCGCAGACGCCACCGTTTGTCCAGGAGCGAGGTTGGATCGGTGCTGGGAGGCACGACAATCCAGGAGGCCACCCTGCTAATGCATTCAGTCTGTTAGTCTCCATAGTCCTGATCTTCTTTTGAATAACATGCACTACATTGTCAGTACCTTAGAAGTGGCTTCATGCTGTGTTGAGTCACGCTGTGCCAACAAAATAACAAAAATTCAAACTATGTTTGTGGGTGTGTGGTATGTATGTTGTGTAAGAGTGTGTGTGTGCATTTGTGGGAGAACCTTCTTACCTTGCTGTGTGTCTGAGTGAAGCTGTTGTGTATTCAGATGTTCATGGTGACCCTGCTGTGTGTTTGTTGGCGGCTGAGAGCTGCTGAATAAATGCTTTTCTTCCTTTTTTCATGTCTTTGTAAGGAGCTCGATTCAATGTCCGACTTCCTGCAGGCAGATGTAAAAACGTTGGTGGTGTGGCAGGTAAGGGGAGCCGGTGTGCTGCACAGCGCCCTCTGGTGGAGGCAGCGGAGCCACTTACTTTATGGCCACAGTTACAGCGACATTATCCACTGAAACGTGGCTGCCAGTCCGTGGTCCCCGTGGGGCATACGGCCTAGTTTGGTCAAATAACCCAGCACTCACTCACTTTGCATCGATTGTTCCTCTGCCATCAGAAGAGTGCCAACGGCCTGTTTTTCTCCAATCTGACAGTGATGTAGTAGCACCATTTATATTAACCTCACAGCCTTATCTTACATGGCAGGAATTGTGTGACGCCACCCTGGAGATGAACCGGTCGTGGGCTCTCGTAGCTGAAGCCCCGGGGGCGGCCGGGTCACTGAAACTCATTTCACAGTGTGAAAACACGGTTGACTACATCACCAGGCAAAGACTGACCATACATCACTTTGAAAATGGTTTTCGTGTGGAGGGTGGGAGGAAGCTCCTTCCCTGGTGTTACAGGAGGGGCTGCTGTAGTTCCAGGTACACACCGCCCTCCTCCACACAGCTGGGGTTATTCCTGTGTTGCTGTTAAATCTGACTTGAAACGTCCCCGAGTATTCAAGCTGGGTTATTTATATAATGTTCCGGGATTATGGATTTGCTCTTTTTCAGCGGAGCCACGCTTCACTGTCCGCTCCGAAACATCCCTCACGGCTGTGCAGCAGCTCCGGGTCGGCGTCTGTACCGCGCCACAGATAAGACTCCTCAGCTCGCTCTTGATCATACAGGCCCGCGCAACTAAAGGGAAAGCTAACATGAGAAATAGTGTGGGGAGTTTCAGCCTGTAATGATAATGGCTCCACATTTCCTCCATACTTAACACAAACACACTAATCCTCCGTAATTTCCATCTCTGGTGAAACCTACTAGGTTTAAAAGCCTGTGGCAGCGTTTCCACCAGAGAAGCCAAACATGTCACAGCTCTGATAAGCACATTTACCTGCCTGACACTCACCTCTCTGGATCCCCACTCTTCGCCTGCGCCTCTAAGTAGGCAGATTAGGTGGTCTGTTAAACCCACAGGAAGGCACTTATTTAGAAATACATGAAAGGGCAAAGTGAGCCCGGCTAATGACCGATGCTGTGTCACCGGCACACTCTGGGGTCTTTTATCATTCTGCAGAGAGGCCCCCGTCCTCTGAGTAACCCTCATTATATCTGAGCTAATGTTGGGGATGAGGATGTGCGAGTGATAAAGCACCATCACAGTCCTTCATTATACAGAAAGAGAAACAGACTCGGTGGAATTGTGCTCGCCCTGTAAGATAAATGCAGCGGACAGAGAATAACTCCTATTTTAGCGACTGTGCCACATCCTGCTGTCTGCGTGCAGTCTCTGCGGGAAACGCCTGTCCACGCTCTGCCCACAGGATGGCAGTGTTGCTGTTCTGCAGGCCTGCTCTGAGCACCAGTGATGCCACTGTGCTCCCTACTAGGATTCATCCACTGGTGATTGTTGATTGACTGAATGAATGTTTGTCAGTCCTTATTAAACATTTAGTTCATGGAAAATTAATGGCTGTGCGCATTCATATTAATTATAGTATCGCATAATTAGTGATGGCAGATATCTTTTTATTTAATTTTTATGAATCAAAACAGCTTTCATTGGACAAGGTGGACGTTACCTCTCGTGGTCCGCTAATGAATGAATGAGCTTGTTTTCCCTGGTGTAAGTGTGATAAACCCGCCCACAGACACCGTATCTGCAACACAAAATCAATCACCAAATATAATTTGACCATAGAGCTCCGTGCTGTCACTGTCGCAGCAGCTCTGCTGTGAACAGCTCACTTTGCCCTGCATTGTGTTGCTGAGGTGGAGCATCATCACCAGCTCCACGCTGTTGGAGCAATGATGGCGGTAACAATCATTCTTCCTTTGGATCGGTAAAGTCGAACCTTGGGCGAGTCCTCGGTGTCTGTTGGTCAGGCGTCACATGATCTCACTGTTGGTCGAAGCTCTTTGAGTTGGATGTGTGAGGGCGCAGCAAAGATGCAGGCATGTCCAGACTGACTCAACCCTGGACTGTGTATAATGATGTCATCCATTAGTTTATGACTGCACAGTTTGAAGCTGAAAGCATTTCTTTGCTGCTATTTTTTTTAGTATTAGGGTGGAGTGCTCAGTTATTGGCTAATGCTAACAAGCTAGCTCCATCCATGTACTGTATGTATCACACAGACTCAGACACCATCTAATTACTAACATTACTAATGTGCACATGCCAGCACTCTGTCAGTAGACAAATACCCGGAGCTTCTGTTGGTGAAAGTAAGTGCAAAGCAAACAACTTGGTCCAACACTGCTACAGTCCTTAATAAACAGGTGAAGCACAGCTAGCTTTAGCTGCCTGTATCAGTGTCCACTGACCCATGTGCAGCTGTTATGGAGGCTAATTTAGCTAAAGAGACCAAAACGTTTGTTTAGCAGTTAAGGAAGGTTAGGCATTTTGAGCCTGAAACCCTGAAGGAGATGTGAGGATGGTTGGATGGATGAGCAAGCTAACATCAGAGACTATAGGCAACGACAAGCCATCCTCAAACAGCCACTCAGTATTTCTTGGCAAGTAACCACTGAAGGACCAAAAATCACCATCCAAGATCAGAAGTGAGAGATTCTTTTGGATAGTTCACATTATTTGTTATCATTTAAACTGCACTACATGGTTGCTTCAGGTTTGTCAGCCGACCGTCCTTGATGTGACTCTCCTGCTCCACCACATTCCAAAGGGGCTCTGTTGGATCAGGTGACTGTGAAGGCCATTTGAGAACACTCAGGTTCAAGAGACCAGGATGTGGCATGTAGTTGGAAGCAGCCCTCAGAAGATGGTGCACTGTGGTCGTAAAGGGACGGACACGGTCACAATGTTCACCCAGAGAACTGCTGCTCGTGGGTCGATCAACTTCTGAAATAGCCCGAGCAGCCCACCTGGTACCAACAACGATCCCACGTTCATGTTTCTTCCTCATTCTGATGTTTGAACTTCAGCAGGTCGTGTTGATCATGTCCACATGCCTAAATGCACTGAGATGTTGCCATGTGATTGGCCGATTCGATGTTTGTGTTAACGAATGGTTGAGCATGTGTACCTGGGGGAAGCATTAAGAGTATTTTATATGATGCTATCCAGAGTGGTCTGACTGATTCTGAATATGAGACGAGCAGAATGACACGAACGATGCGCTGAAGTGCTGATTTCTTCAGTTGGCTGAGAATTTTAAGAAAAAAAGCAGCTTGATTGAGTTATTGTGCATATGGAAAATTATCTGAGCCAGAAGGCACAGCCACAGTTTTTATGGATATGCTGACCTTATTTCAGCATCTCACCAGAGACGAGACTGGCAGTTTACACACATTAGCACAGTCCTGTAATCACTAACAGATGAGACACAAACTCATTATCAGGATCTGATGCAACTGTTCACTGTAGCTTAAACTGATGAAAGCAGCTCTGCAGCAGCTCTGCAGTGACATTACAGCGAGCACATCGGACCTTCACTTCGATGAGCGTCAATGTCATGACATCAGAAATGCCACGCTGTCAAAGAGGCACCGATTTAACTTGTAGGACACGTTTTTTAAATAATCAGGAAGGTTGTTAAAGGTGCCGTTGCACATGGAGATGTATTGTTCTTCCACAATTATTGATGCTAGAGGCGATATGTGTTGTGTTGTGGTTAAAACCCCAGCAGGAAGCTCGTTCAGCAGGTATCCAGAAACAGAGATGGAAACACTGCAGGCCGACTGATAAATAAATGCCTAAAATACCAGCGGACCAGTTTTTGTGCCACATTTGAAGGACTTGGCAAATTAATGCTGCATCTGGTACATCAGAAAAACCCCTTTCTGTCATTGTGAAAGCAGGATATCAGCCTTTCATTTTTCAATTTTCAATTTTTTAACAAACAAACAGTCCTCTGCATTTAAATGAGTATCTTTACACCTTGTGTGTTTTATCTTGAGCTTCGGTTTTCTCACCATCTGCTGCCGTGCAGCTTCAAACAGGCTGTGGAACAAACAAAATATTGTTTCTCTGAACATTGTTTTATGGCGCACTTATACTCACCTTTACTCATGCATTATTAGTTACTGAAGCAGACATGACGGCACACTGCAAAGCTGTTTTTCTGTGGTCAGGCGCGTTTCCTTACCAGCTGTAAATGATTGGTCTCATCCAACAGCCCCCACTTATCGAGCTGGAACATTATTGAACACTTTTATTGCATCCAAAAATGTACTTATTGTTGATAATTGGAATTAAAGAATTACAAAAGGGAGATGGACAGCAGGTGTTCTCCACACCAGCCTGCACGTATCAAGGCCTTCCCTCACAGCAGATGAATTAAGTCCTTGCACAGCCATCAGGTATCTGCTGTTTCCAATTTGAGTGTCAAAGTGTAATTGCGAATGCCATATCCACCGTGGTTAGCCTGATTAAATCTTGCACAGCCGTCAGCAGCCTGTTGCAGAATAACAAAACAAACCTCTGTGCCTATTCCACGCTGCCTGCCAGGTAATGCAGTAAATACAACCAGGAGAGTTGGAGACCCTCAACATGCAGCTCCACTAAGAAACGGAGATAATTAAAACTACGTTTCAAAGGAAGGACTGCTTCCTGTGAGCCGACCAGATCTGGTGCGGGGGCTCCTCAGTCAAAGCAAACTGTTTAACCATGGATGGCGAGAGGAACGTCAAACACATATAGTGCCGAGGTACAGTAGATTTATGTTTGTGCACACCGGGAGAATAATGGTCAGTGTTCATTTGCTGTCAGGCTTCAGTGAAATCTCTGAGAGCCATGAACCTCGCGTTTCTCTCATTTACCACTGTGCCACCGCAAAAAGCCTCAAGGTATCAAAGATTTTCATTAAATTTTTCGCTTGATGTTGTCACAATGACAGTATCATCCATCAGCAGCTACGGGAGAAGCCGTTCATCATCCTTATCAGTGTGCCTACATGTAGTACAAAGAGGGAGCACATCGGAGGAGAGGCTCTGTTGCTCACATGCTCGGGATCTAATTACACTGATAATTTCATACTGTAATAAAACCTCTGTCTCTGTTTACAATTAGTTATAGATGATTGATGTATGTAGAATAACCTGCTGCACAGTGAGAGGATGGACACTTTATTCCCACCATGCTTCTAATTATTTTGTTGGTTTAGTCATTTTACTAAAGATAGGTCGGCTTTTTATGCAAAGAGGACGATGATTTTAGAATTTTGTCTTGAACAGAAAGAGGCTCTGTCTCTGCAATCAGGAGCCTTTTATGATGAGCCCAGCCTAGAAAATGCATTTGCCAATTAGAGGATTTGATGGGTTCACTAAGACGGGTACTCGAGTGCATCTAAGTAAATTTACTGCTGTCAGTAATCACAGGAGAGAGGCGTGTTGTTTTTGAAAGTCAGAAGGAGAAGGGAAGAGACTATGAAAGGAAAATATATACAGACACACGACTAATTAGCCACTTTTAGCAACTGGGAATCAGACCAACAGGTTGCTGCCCAGTCCACATCACTCTGAACTGTCGTGGCCCTACTGCTGGTGATGGGCCCGCAGGAGGGAGGGTGAGGAGCTCGCTCATTCCTCCAGCTAGGACTCGGTTCCCTCCTCCTCGGCAGACGCCGGGGAGCCGGTCCAGCTCCAGAGCCTGTCTGTTGCCAGATGAAGGCAGATGTATGTGGGACAGCAGGTCTGTGAGTCAGCTCCAGAGAAAAGTCCTAACTAGAAACAGCTGAATTGAAACCAAGTGTTAAAAACAAAAGTGTTTGCAGCAGTCTGTGCTTGTCAGGAATTACTTTTTGTCTTTGGTGGTTTTTTCTGCTTCTCCTGTTCCTGTTTCAGCCCAGCAGCCAGTGTCAGACTGCACCGTGGAGCTGCGTGTCGTTGGAGGCCTCGGGGTCTGAAACGTTCCTCCGCAGGCTAATACCTATGCAAACAGACACAACTGCAGCAGCATAAAACAAGCATTGTTATTACAGCAAAATGCACTTTCCCTGTGGTAAGTCAACAAGTTAATTAGATAGAAACATATGACAGAGAAAAGATGCTGCAGATGCAAAACTCAGAAGTCCCAGAGACATGTAATGAATCAGCCTTTGGCCTCTTTATGAGAGCTGCTGTGCTGCTGTGAGCTTCACCTTACAGGGAAGCTTCACTGCAAATCACCGTTCTCTGTGCTACAGTAAAACCTCTCTGCTCTGGTGGGAGTGGGAGAGTTCGAGAACACATTAGCCCCATCCCAACGGCACAAGTATTTCAGAAAATGGTCTGAGTATGAAAGTATGAAAATGAAGTGAACCTCATGCTATGACCATCACCATCCAGCCTCAGCTGAAAAGTCGTGACACTGGGCCGACGTCTCAGACGGTGCACGGTCCAAAATATCATCAAAACACTAAATGAAGGAACATCTTTTGTAGAAAACTCCATCTCTGCAGCAGAGCTCCAGACACTTGAAAAATCAATGCTATGGTGCACTGAAGCTGATCTGATGGTGTCTTACAAAAACCTTTTATGTTGGTTTATCAAAAGTACCGTGCAGCCAACAAAGTGCGATCCAGAATGAGGGAGGGCGAGAAAAGCCTCTGAAACACCTCCACGCAATGTCAGTGCAACATGTAGGGATGTGGCCAAGGCGGATTAAACTGGAGGAGGCAATAATTACCCCATCTCATGATTCCTGGCAGTGTGCTCTCATAACCACCATAACACATAACTCATGTCAAAGGCCTATCGGTAGGCTTGAAGTAACGATTCATTAGAGGCTATTTATAATAAGGAACAGCAGGATACTACAGTGCAGCTCACATTTATCTGCATGAGGTGTATGAGCAATAATTGCATCAGGAACTTAAGAGTTTGTGTGCGCGTGCCATTAAAGAATAATGAATTCAGTCCGAGCACATGTGGCTGTAGGGGTGTGAAACCTTAGCGCAGCAGGTCGCTTTTGGCTGACAGGCAGGGATGAGACATGAGCTACGGGGCAAAATAGATGCACAAGTCCTTAAAAAACTCTCATGTCAAGTTTGAGATGTGTTATGAAGAGTTTTCTAAAACTATTTTTCAGAAGTATAAGAAGGATGAGCCAAAACGTCACGACCACCTACGAGACGGTCGGTGCAGCGTGGACCTGCTGAGGCCTGGACGCTACAAGACATGAAGGTGACCTTCTAGCTCACAACAAGACGCGAGCAGCTGATTATCTGAGGCCTGTGATGTAGGCGGAGCCTCTGTGGATCAGACTGGTTTCATGTCCTGTCACTGCTGTATGGTTTCTCCGTCCTGTGACCTCTGACCACAAGAACAGCATTTGTGAGCCGTTTACAGGCAGATAATCTGGACCACGTCAAAGTCCCTGACATCTCTACAGCTGTCACCTTCTCCTGTGTCCAACACACTTTGTACAACGACACTCACTGTTTCCTTGACGTTGTCTGCCACATCTGCTTCCTTCGTGAAGTCCCTATAGATTTAGTGCATTTGTTGTATGCTTCTCGAATGAGATTTATTATGATGTTGTATTTGCTGCAGATTTCACAGGTAGGGAACTGTTCTGTACTGCAGGCTTCATTTATTATGTTGGCAAAAACATCAAACGTGTGAATGGATTCTTCTGATTCCTGCTCCGTGCATTCATCGTGTTTGTTTGGAAGGAGCCGACCTAACCGACCGCCTTGGGATTCGCTGAAGTTTGGTTCCACAGAAGAACCTTTGAACCCCATAATAATCAGCAGCCTTTCCTTCCCCCAATTATTCTGCTGCTGGTTGGCCTTTGGTGCACCAACACTTCAGCCTCCCTCAGGTATTTCAGACGTCTAAAAGAAGCATAACATTTACATACTATGTGCAGTGTGACTATAAAATTAGGTGGCAATTAGGTAACAATGGGGCAGGTTTAACTAACATCAAACAGTTATTCAGATGTGATATTACTCTTCTGCAGGTAGCGCTGTGCGCATCCAGGCCTCACAGGACTTGGATCAAAGAACTGACAACCTTCTGTTCCACTTTCTGCTGTAATGTCCAAAGTGATCTATCTTTACTGTAAGGTGTCTGACTGCAGCGTGCCGTGGAGTACGGAAGATCCGAGGATTCAAACTGAATCAAAGATGCAGCGGCAGGAGTTTTCCAGTATTTTTAAATGTGGTGCACAGGGACCAAGAACACGCCAGAGGAGCCCACAGGACATCAGAGTGTTTCTACAGAAATACAATCAGAACAGAAAACAGGATTTTCAGGCTCATGTGCAGCCCTGTCATCTATTACAGCTTTATCATGCGAAACGTGGGGCTGCATGATAATTTCAACATAATCATAATCATAACCTAAAAGTCATGATCCTTATCAAGTCCCTAAACAGTAAACAAGTTGTACTTCCAAAATATATTTATAGTAGCTAAAGTAACTGTCCTCACTATGCATTTCTGTTCTATATATGATATCAGTGGATTGTGATTATTGATTTATTGATGTGTAAATCTCTTTAATGTTGCAGCTGACGATGATGATTTTAATAACTTATAAATGGCTGGACAGTTTGATCTATAATACTGAATCAGCAAAATAATAACTAAAGCTTTAAAATAAATCGTATACAGTGTAGTGGATGCATCCAAAATATGGAATAAACACAGAAAGCAGCACAACATGGAAATCCTTACAAGTACATTAAAGTAACTAAGTACATTAAAGTAACTAAGTACATTAAAAAGTGTTTGAGT
>NW_005187536.1:1455986-1458820 GCF_000239375.1 Pundamilia nyererei | reverse complement strand
ATAAAACCTAAACGATACCCATCCCTAGCCATACTGAGGTGAGCTGCTGAAGACAGAACCTTTGTGTCTGTTTCTGCTGCTTTAGCCTCTGTTAGCTACTGTTAGCCTCTGTTAGCCTGCTTTAGCTGTTATTAGCCTGCTGTAGCCTCTGTTAGCCTGATTTAGCTGTTGTTAGCCTGCTGTAGCCTCTGTTAGCCTGCTTTAGCTGCTGTTAATCTGTGTTAGAGGAACTAATTTTTGGAGTGGATGTAGCTTTGTTGGACTCTGACACTCTGAATACACTCACACATGATGTGAGAATGTGATCAAACTGATATATCAGAGAGAAATTCTGATTTTAGGACACCAGAGCCTAATATAAGCTGGCATATTGTTAGCTTAAAACCAGCTGCTGTTGTTTAGCCACAAGAGCGGCTAAACATTGGTAGAGGGAGGGTCACATGTTTAATCTGCTGACAATAAGTAATTGTGACAATGACTGTGTTTATGCAGGTTTTCATGTGTTAGAGCCCTGACTTCAGATCAGGAGAAGAGCAAAGAGGAAGCAGATGACGTGTTGTGGCTTCACTTTCCTTTGGTGACGGGGACCTCGTCTATCATCTCAGATAATGAAACAGGTACGATCATTCATAGCTTGAGTCTGAGGTGCAGACACAAATTTAAATGTCCGTCCACGGCACGCCTACGACTTCTCTCGTCCTTTGGTGTTTGGTGTTATACCGTATACGTGACTAGAGACCAGCCACGAGGGAACACGGCGACTTCCACAAACCTGTTTATATTTTTAAAGGATTAATTAAAGGCCTGTTGCAAGACAGACTTGCATGTTAATCTATGTATGTTCATGAGTACAAAATATATTTTTTCTATTGAATAACCTGAAAAATTAAAGGGATTCTTTGATTGGCACTGACTTCTCTGACTCTGGTCACAGCCAGTCAGACCTGCCGTAGTGCTGTGAGAACCCTTCTACTCTATCACATTTCTATATTCTCTTTGATAAAATGCCATTTTTCCTATGTTTATCTTTCATAAACATGCACAGAGTCTAGTAATTGATTGTGATGTGCTCTTCCTCATTTATACTCGTCTATATGCATCTGATGCCTCTGAGATTTCTCTGAAAATCTGTGTTCTGTAAAGTCGTCTCATCCATCTACAGTGAACAAACGGCCTTTGTTGAAACGATGAGATAGATTCTTTCATTTTTCCTTGTCTCTTTTGTCCAACAACCAAACTATTTCCCACCATCATCTGGTGAACGTGACTCTTATGACACGTCCTGTCAGTCTCCCTTTCTTCTTCTTTATGTTTTAAAATCACTTATTCTGCATTTCTGAGTGAGCCGAGGGCTCTTCTTTCTTTCTTCTTTGTCAGTGTGGACGGAAAAAGCATTTTTAAAACTGTCCACAGTGGTGTGGACGCAGCCTGAAACGTTTCCATTCTTTTAATAGCCTTGCTGTTTTTGCTTTTGAGTGCTGTGAGCCACTCGTGTAAGTGCTTGTTGCTCTATTATATTATTACGTTTGAGGATCCTGTTCTAATTTTCACACATGGAAACTGCATGTGTTTCATTTTGAATTACAGAAGTGCCTTTGTCCTGCTTCTCTCTGCTTTGTATTAGCTTCTGTGTTAAAGACGTGTCGTGTAATCACCACTACAGCTTCGTGTGTTACTTTCACTAAACACTGTCCACTAATTACAGGAGCTAATACCCACCAAGGCTGCTTTTTCCTGCAGTGTGGGGGATGTCAGTGCTTCCTCTTTGTTTGAATATATCTATTCACTGAACCCGCTGCAGCTTCTTTGTTGGCACAGCCTCAAACCCACATTACCATTTCTCTGTGGTTACCAAAGGAAGGTATTCCACTCAGGATTCTCTAACAGACACTGGAAGGTTAGTATAACAGATGAAAATATGTGTGAAAGAGGGCTTTGGCAGAATACTGATTAGACACTGGAATTAAGTTGGATTTATAGCAGGGATAAGCTCTTCATTTATCCCTTGTACTCCCTCCATCCCGTGTGTTGTAAGCTCTGGACGAGGCTTTGTCTCTGTCACAGTACGCCTGCATGCTTGGCTTTTTTCTTTTACCCGTGCCAGCGGCGAGACTTTAAGGAGGGTGCTGTCCATCAGTCAGTTCGACTGCATCAGTGCATCAGTTCTTTGGCCGAGAATAAAACTACTGGATAGACCGCCATGAAAATTTGAACAGACACTGAGGTGAATGATTTTGACTTTTCATCTCGCACTGCGAGCCAGAATCCAAAGTGTGTGCACCCTTTAAGTATCCTGCAAATTGTACATGAAATAGTGATAAACTGAAGCCCAGAATAAGGAGTATAAGTTTGCTGCTTGCAGAAGAAATGTGGACTGACAATGTTGTTTGAAGCTCTGCTGTTTTGTATCTGTCAGTCTAACATCTGTAACAGACGGGTTTCTGAAGCACAAAAAGATGCTCGCCGTAACCTCGAGGCAGAAAGGACTAAATATTCTCATTATAGAAAAATAGAGTAAATAAACAAAGTACACAGAACAAGTAATTGTTGACTGTGTGTTTGTTTAGACAGAATTTAATTGGATGCTAATGAGAGAGGTAGACACAGTGTTCTTTCCTTGTAGATGGTCATCCAGATCTGGGTACGAGTGAAAAGGATGAATTAAAGGAGAAGCAGCAGACCGTCGTTCTGTCTGCTTCCATTCTTATTATGAATACTGTCACATACACTTGTGCTTGGATCTGATTTTACAGTCTTTCTAAAATACAACTCAGGGCTTAAACCGAACCTCAGACCATCTCACTCCAGTCTGAAAGGACACCAAACCGACCCCA
>NW_005187536.1:1448641-1454556 GCF_000239375.1 Pundamilia nyererei | reverse complement strand
GAAAAACTCCCTTTTAACAGGAAGAAACCTCCGGCAGAACCAGGCTCAGGGAGGGGCGGGGCCATCTGCTGTGATTGGCTGGGGTGAGAGAAGGACATTAGAAATGAAAGACTGTAAATATGAATCTGTCGTCACTCATGAACTTAGAAACTTTTATGTCAGTGTAAGGTGAGGGCTCGCTGTGTGGATTGAAGCGATTAGAAACAGACGGATAACTTTCTTAGCAGCCTCTCGCACAGCAACAACAACCAAACACTTCCTGTGTACGGCCCTCATGAATACTTCACTGGCCATATAGAAGCCAGGAAATCCTATACTCGGATTAATGCAGGGAAAAGAACGAGGTAGATTCAACACATACTTATTACTGCTTTGAACCAATGACTGTAGACATTGCTTTGAACGTGCACATGCAAACATCCAGATGTGTAAACATGTAAATATCAAAACATGTAACGACCACATGGGTACAAAACCAGCTCTATAAGCCTGTAAACACCTCTTTGTGTATCAATGACATAACTGACTCCAACACAAGGTTCATCTGTGCAGCTAAAACACACATGAAGCTCTAAAAGTTAGCTTTAGTTCAAAGAGCCTAATCTGAAAGGTGCTGCCCCTGTTTCTGTGTGAAACATGAGAAAAGCCAACTCTAAAGTTAATTTCTGCTAGCATACTTTGGTTTTAGCGCACATGCTTAGAACATCACAGGACTGCACACCTGCACCGCCATGTTTGACTTCGTGCTTTCATCACTTTCACTTTACATTATAGACATGACCTTTTTAGTGTGTGCAACTTTTTTTTGGTATAGTTTGTGTTGGCTGGGACGATCATGACTCCCGAGTTTAGCATCAATGTTTGGCAGCAGAGGGAGGCTGACCTTTTTGAGGTGAGGAAGCACATGAGCAATGAGCTGAAGGATGGAAGTGAAGTTAGACTCTGCTTTTTTCTTACTACTCCATTTAGACTGAATAGTATTTCCATAAATACTCTGATGGATCTACTTTAGAGTCAGTGAGGTTTTTATCTCTGTAACATCGACTGCTGTGACTCGGCCGTTATTCTCTTAATTTGAATCCTTTTCCGCTGTGTGTCCATCTTGTTTGGAGGTGGAGCTTGTACACCATGGCCCATTCACACTGGGCTGAAACAGCCAACCCCGAGTTGAATACGAGTCACTTTATACTTCCAAATAATATTTCAGTTTAGCAGAACTGTGCAGGTGCTGTGAGTGTCAAGGGGCCGTTGGGATAAATGGTTATTTCAATGGCTGAACTTTACAGAGGCTCCCTGGAGCCACTACAGCATTGTGTAGTTCATTTTGTGAGTGAATAATGGGAAGCAGGGACAACGGCAGATCAGGAAGCCACAACGACGAGGAGCCCAATGTGTTAACAGAAAAACCAGAGTGCAGTGGGGAAGATGGTCAGAACAGCAGCAGCTCTTCTTCGGGAACGCCATTAACCACCAGCTGTTTCTTGTCTGTTCGACCGCTGCCGTGCAATCTGCACACCTTTCATGCGGAATAACCTTGTTTGTTCCGCTCTTTCAGTAACTTCTCAGCAGCTTGCTTAATGATTAGAAAGAGGCAGAGGAATTAGAGGGAAAACACTGAAGTGCTTTGCAGCCACAGCTACACTTAATCGTTCATTAACTACACGAGGGCATCGCTTTGGATGCGACGGTGCGACACACCAGTCAGAGAATCGCATGTTTGATGTTTAATGCTCTGTTTTCTTTTTGAACATGAAATTAACTGCAAATAATTAAAATGAAGTGATGATGCATGACGGCAGAGCTGCAGGTTTTAGTGCTTTGAGTGCAGTTATTTCTGCTTTGATCTAATGAGGACCAGTACAGATACAGCATCCATGCATTACTCCAAATGACAAAGTATGGCTTATGAAATATGGATTTTGTACCTTAGATTAGATGGATGAATGCATATGATATTACTAAAAGTTAAATAATATGTAATAAATCATTTATATTTTTGTGAATCATCTCTTAACACTGAGGAGATTTTATCTAATTATTTTCTTCATATATTAATAATTTCCCGACTACTTGTTGCCATGTGACCTTTATGTAGTTACTAAGAAACACAAACTACTACTGTGTGTAATTAATGTAAAGCAATTTTGCTGTCATGTATAACAACATTAATATAACAGCCAGAAGCACAAAACAAAAAGCTGTCATGTCAGTGAGAATATCGAGCTTTACAGTGATGTAAATAATTTATATAAATATGGAACATTTGATGTGTTGAAAGCTTCTGCTTTCATCAGAAATGGACAACAATGCACTGGAACGATGGACGTCACAGTTTGGTGCACAGCCTGAGTTTTCAGACTGTAAAGAAAAGATGTCTGTTTGCTCCTGTCACTCAGTAAACGTGGTTATTCACAGTATAGTTTATTTGCCTGTTATGGGGCAGTTATGTCTTAAAATAATTTCATTTCCATGAATTTTCGTCAGTTTCCAGGTGCTTTCCTTTGATTTCTATCTCCAATGAGCCCGTTTGATGGTTGGACACGTCTGTGACACCTGGAAATGCTTCGGATTGAATGTTGCCTGATGTCTGTTTTCATAAAGTTGTTCCTTTGAGGTTTCACCTTGTTAGTTTGGGGAGAGTTGTTGGCAATTCTTCGATTCTTCTATTGTTTTATGAATATAATCTTTTTTTAGACAATTTGGTGGAATTACCAAAAAGACAACAAGCTGCCTTTGGTGGCATCTGTTACCTACAGACGTCTACAGGAAGTTTGACATTCTCTACTTTTACTAACTCTGTAGTCTGTTGTTGGTAAGTATAAGACATGGATGAGATCCTGTGCAGCTGCTCCAACGGCGAACGCCCGCTCTGACGTTTCCCTGGGATACAAAGATCCAGGACATTTGGCAGAAATGGTACTCTGTGTGATGGTAGCACTGGATAACCGAACTCAGTGGACCTAAAGACGTGACTAAAACAAACAGATTCATGTAACCTGCTGTCATCATTAATAGTAACTCCTTTTCCCCATCGGCTCACCATCTGAAAGGACCGATGTGCTTTGATGCACATGTGTACCTCTGCAGGGCTGCAAGATTTCCTTGATCAGCTTTTATTAAAGCTTCAAAAACTTTTGGGTGGGTAGAAGAGTTTCAAGAATAACATGAAAAGAAAAATAACTTTAGTAAAAACATCGTTGTGCAGCACGAAGGTGGAATAGAGGGGTCGTCTCCGAGGACCGAAGCAGAAAATAAGGGACTCCTTATGTTGATCGTGCCTTTGCTTGGCAGCACTCTCACGTCTCTCCCAAAGCACAGAACAGAAGGGGGATAAGAAGGAGAAAGTCTTTAGCTGTGGAGGGGTTTCTTTTTTTCCCTTCGTTGTTTTGTTATGATGGATAGCGCAGAGCGAGCGCCACGATGTGTGTGCGTCTCCGGGAGTGCCGTGTTGTGACCAGTAGGGTCGTTCATCGATTCCCAGCCATCTCTGCTAAACCACTAATAAGACACTTGGCATTTTCCCTGGTGCTGGATTACTCCCTGTGTGAGCTTCCTCTTGCCTCTCAGTTATTGGAGGGTGTGTGTGTTTCTGAGTGTGTACGTCTGCATCTGTTATTCCGTATCCATATGTGACTGTGTGTGATGGCATTAAGTCTGTTATGTTTAGCGTGAAGTACGTGTCTGTACATACATATGTGCGTGTCGAGAGGATAAATTGCATCGTGTGTGGTGGGATTTATGCGCCGGTCCTGGTAACAATCCCGAAATCCTGGGCCTCTGTTAAAGGTTAGCATATCCAGATGAATCTAACTGGAAGAGCAGTTAGTAGGTCTGCTGAGTCGCTTTCCTGAGTTTGGAGCCAGTTTTTCACCTTCTGGCTCATAATTAACTCCTACATCACACCTCAGCGTTGTTAAGGCTGCATTACCATGGCAGCGTTTGTCACGGCGACGGCCCTTTTAGCCTCCCTCCACATCTCTGCTCTTTCTCTGGGCCTCTGTTGGACCAGCTGTTGGCATTTGAACTGATTGCTGAGTGATTCTTTGAGCGTGTGTGTGGTGACCCACGTTATTAGGACGGTTTGTATCCAAACACACGCTTTCACATTACAGGCCAAGAAGCTTTGCAGTCTGCTTTCTCTTACAGAGTATTTCCACCTGCAGGTCGCTGCATAGCAGCCATGTCAGAGAGAAAGCACGAGTTCCTTCTGGATGTCCATTGAAGAGGCTCCCGCGTGAAGTTTGAGGTTTAAAAACGTTTCTTACAACTATCTTTAAAATATGTCAGAGAAGACGTCTCAGCGTCTAGTTTCAGAAATCTGGAAGAATCCCCCGAGTATCTGCTTCCCTGAGGTAAGTGGTTGAACTTGTTTCCTGAAGAGGGAACAGAGAAGACCGCCATAAGAAGAGGGCTCAGATGAAAATGTCACCTTGGACGCCATTCAAGACTCGGCGAGGTCTGACTCCCCCGGTGAAATCCAGAATGTCATCTGATTTGGAGGAGAATCGTCAGCGAATATGCTGTGATGTGTCTGAGGAGGCAGGATTAGACGCAGTGTTGGTGATGAGATCAGGACAGACAGATGGAGCATTTATTCGAGCGAGAAGTTTTAGAAACCAAGTCGAGCTGACGTGGAATCTGGCTGCGCTGTGTACTCCTTCTTAACTTTGCTGCCAACTGTTAAGACGCAGCTGCAAGCTGGAACCGCTGTGAAACCAAAGAGATGAATAAATTAGGCATCGTGTTTAATATGTTCTGCAGTGCTGCTAACTTGAACTCTGCAGCGATATTCGCACTTCATGAAATTGTTACCGTGTTAGCGGTTTGTCCGGCACGCCAAATTTGCTCATTGCTGTTAAACGTTTTCACAGGATTGTCAGAAACGCTGAGTGCTGCGAGTATTTATGTTATCGGCAAACAGCAAAAGTGGAAGTAAAACAGAACATCAGCACGTATGAACGCATGTGTGCTCACCGGCCCCACAGCCGACATGAAGGAGACGTATAATAACCCTGAGCTGGCTGCCCGAAGGCCAGCAGCCTCCCCGGTAATAAATTTGTCTGAGGAAAAACAATGACAAATACGGGCCTTTAAATGTTCCTATTTTCTCTCCACGTCAAGAAGAATTGATGTCTCACCGAGGAGTGTCACAAATTACCCCCAGAAAGAAAAACAGCTCAGCGCCGACAGCCGAGCGTGGGGGATCCACTCCCTCTGGAGAAGTCATATTCAGACTGATAGGCTTGTGTAGAATTCAGTGAACCTGACTGCACCTTCCACCCACAGGGCTCAACTCCTTCCTTATTGGTGCAATTCAGACACCTCGGGGGAATATTCCTCTTCAGCTATCTTCAGCTTTTTTCCTCGGCTGGTTCTTTTAGAGGTGCTGCTGCCAACTCAATTTCAGATGGCTTTACACTTCAGCAACATGCCTCCTTGGTGCCCACGCTCGTGACATCCAGTAAATCTCGGGGCAATTTATTCTATTACCATATTTAGGCTTTTTCTATTTAGTATGTAGAGTCGAACTTTGGCTGTATCAGATTGCAAAGTAAAGCTCGACGCCCCCGAGCTAACCGCCTGCGAGTGTCTCGCTGTCCACAAACCCCCCCACTCCTCGTCTGTGCCCTGCAGATTGGCTTAGTGCTGCTCCCTGCTCCACACCGGCTTCATTAACTGATAGCAGCAGAGATGGAGACATTGTGGAGACAGGAGTGTGGAGGAGCTGGATGGGAAAGAGTTTGTCTCCAGCGATGCCCCACACTGCTTTCACATTTTAGCGGTGGGTGACACGTCCTGTGTAAGGCGCCATCATGGTCATTAAAGGTTAGCATATCCAGATGAATCTAACTGGAAGAGCAGTTAGTAGGTCTGCTGAGTCGCTTTCCTGAGTTTGGAGCCAGTTTTTCACCTTC
>NW_005187536.1:1426589-1447867 GCF_000239375.1 Pundamilia nyererei | reverse complement strand
TGTGTGTGTGTGTGTGTGTGTGTGTCCATAGCTCAGCTGAGACAGTGTCCTTCGCCCTGCCAGGCTAAGTAAACAGTCTTCCAGCCAACCCAGGTGGCCTTGCATGGACGGGAAGAACAGACTCAACACAGTCGTAATCAGGGTGTTGTTGTTCGGCTCCAGCCTTGCCGCTGGCGCCAAAGGGGGTCTCCGCATGAAGTGATGGTGCTTTTTACTTTAGTGCGAACAGCTCATATGAATTTCATGTCAGAGAGAAAGCACGAGTTCCTTCTGGTTGTCCATTGAAGAGGCTCCCGCGTGAAGTTTGAGGTTTAAAAACGTTTCTTACAACTATCTTCAAAATATGTCAGAGAAGACGTCTCAGCGCTGAACTAGTTTCAGAAATCTGGAAGAATCCTCCCAGTATCCATTTCGCTGAGGTTAGTGGCTGAACTGGTTTAGGAAGAATGTTTCTTAGATGCTGTGACCAAAATAAAACTCTGTAACTTTAACATGATCCTGATTTATTCTCAGCTTCTGGAATTTATTCATAATATTCAAAAATGATCAAACTGATCTTGAGTCTAAGCTGCTGTCCATCACCTCATGCTTCGGGTGCTTAATCAGGTGTGACGAACTCCACCTGCTGGGACCTGTGACAGGATTACATCTGTGCTGTCATTCAGCACTCGACGCATTTCCACAGTGGCTGGTTGTGTTTTAAACAGTGAGTGTTTTCACAGAAGATAAATTGCTGATTGATCCATATTGATTGTTGCAGCAACCATGTTTCAGAAGAGTAGCCGGTGCAGAGGAGCTGAGGAAGCTCTGTGATGTTCCCCAAACCTCACTTATACTTCAGTGTAATGTAGAAGCTCGTTGTTGCTGTTTATGGGAGGACTGCTATTTTCCTCTGCCGTCTGCAGCTTTAACATTCCCACATTCTTGTTGGGAGGAACTGATGTGTGAGTTCTTCTCAATGACAAAACATCCGTCGCAAAGAAAAAATCGAATTGCATCAGACAAGAAAGTCACTAATTGCAGAGTAATAACACCTATTATGCTCATGATTTACTACCTAATGCTTTCACAAGGGCAAACAGAAGTGTTTGTGGGATGAGTGGTGCTCAGCGTCTTCAAATACGTTGAAGTGAAAAGTGGCTGTAAAAGCAATGATCACAGCACATCTCCATAACGGCAATCGTAAAAGCCAGCACCAATGGAAAGGTGACCGCTAATGGCAGCCAAGCAGCACTTGGTGTCACTCACTGCGCCCGGCTTTAATGGTAAATCACTCTAATAAGAAAGGCCTTGTAGACAATTATCAGGTTGTTCCAAAGGAATGTGGCAGGTATCCTCTTCTATAAGGGACCCTAATAGACACGCATTCATTTAGAGAATGATGATAGCATGGCAGGAGTTTATCTGTCTTCAGTTAATGGACCTGCTGCCCTGGGTGGAGACTGAGCTGAGCAGTAGACACATATAACAATATCGAGACCTTCACTGTCACCGCGATGGCACAGGCAAAACTGCATTTCTCTACATATTTATACACATAAACATAATCCTGTTCAAAGGTGTAACGATGACAAGCTCAGACCTCGAGGATACTAAGTAACTAAAGCAATAAGATCAAGCCGTGGATAATCAAGATGTGCAGTTTCATTTTCACTTTAAAAAAAAGAATTCACCTATAAGACAGCTGATCCCAGGGGGCAAATAATAAGTTATACATAGTTTTATTAAGACTAGAGCGGGAAAAGGAGAAATGTTTCATAAAGGGCTTACAGACCCACAGAACAATTACTGAGATCAAGCTTAACAAATCCCCGCTGCCTCCTTGGTTATAGCAGGTCTCCTGTTTCCAGAGGATCCGTCTAAGATGAATTTTAAAGAGGACCTATTGGGGCTACTGAAGAATAATCATTCCTGAGAGGAACTCATTTTCTGGGTTATCAGAATGTACCGATTACACAAACAGATGCCTTTAATTATCCACTCGTTTCAGAAAGTGATCTGAAAAGCTGTTGGCGCTGGAACCTTTTTACCCCTCTGTCCTGTGGGATGGTTGTCACCCCGCAGAGTGGGCGGGTCTGATTTTTGAGGAGTGGGCAAAGGGTTTTTGCTCTCGCTGACACAGATTTGGGGTCCGTGTGCTGCTTGGCACTGCAGCTGCTGATGCACGGTGACTGCAGTCGCAGGTGACCACTTCATAAGAAGCTTTTGCAGTGATATTACTCGTGTTTATACAACATGCATGATGCTACATAGATATGAATGCAGCTCTAGGACTAAAACGAAGAGCTTCTAACCACTCAAACAGTGGTGGATGCTTCAGGTTTGGGGTTCAGTATCCTGACCAAGGACACCTGCAGACTTGATGATGGGGGCTGAGCCACAGAGCCTCCCAGTGGACAGCCCAGTCACCCAGTGCCACAGTGGCTCAATGAAGCCAAATCCTTGACTTCCTCAGATGGTCACTTTAATCTAGCACCAGTGAGTCAGGCCCACGTTCAAATACAGAGGAAATAAACATTCATCCATTTATTAAACTCGCCTGTACGAACTGTATTAGAGCTTAAAGCTGGCTTCACTGGGATTGAGACACAGGTGGCACACACAGCTAAGCAGCATTGATCATTGAGGACCCCTCGGTGGCTGTCGCCTTATTCTAAATTTCAGATGAGAAACATGGAGCCTGGTCCAAACCAGTGAAAGCAACACTACATCTGCTCGTGTTGGGCAAACATCAGGGCAACAAAGTTTGTATATTTGATGGTACATCGTCAGCAGGACTGTCAGATGCTATAATAGCAACATTAAATTCAGTCTTTTCATCCTGACCAACCCTGAACCAGGGGGCCAGACAGCATCTCCTGTTGAAGCCACAGCAGCCTCACAATGAAAACTCTTCACTTGGGCTGAAATGCCACAGATCCAGCTGTTGTTACTGAGGGCTCGGCTCCAAAAAGGACTCTAACAGATGTAATGATTTTGTTGGAGCATTTGTTTTTAATCAAGAACAAGGTACACCGAGTCTCCTGGAAAAATGCAGATGCTTTTTTACGCTTTTTTGTCACTGTTGCATTTAATGGCGGTGTGTGACAGATTAAATGGAAGCTAGCAAGTCCTTGGGCCCGGCACGAATGCTGCTTGAAAACTGCCAATTTCATTTGCAGGCTGTGAGGAAGAACTGGGCTGCTGACATTCATTACTGACAACATGTCATTAGAAAAACAATTTTCACTTTGGGAAACTTTCAAGTGTAGGCTTTTCAGACTTTTTACATTTAAATAGAAATGCTGGAAGAAGAAGTCTCTTTTCAACTGTTTTTAAACGGGTAAATATTCAGAATTTTTTTGTGTGATTTGAATGCAATCCAGATATTTTTATTTTATTCCAACATACCTTGATCCATTTATTGTGTGAGTAATGTTAAGTGCTGTCTCTTCGATCGACTTAATGTCAAAGACTCGAGGATTTAAGAACACTTTAAAGAGATGAAGCTGTTACATTTAAAGGTCAGCCATCAAACTGAAGCAAATTAGCCTGTTTTAACTCATCTGTACAGGTGGAGGGGGAGTGGCCACCATATCGCCCCCTCCAAGCATCACCGGTGCTATTTTCGTTTCCTGAACCTGAGCCGTCCCTGCAGCAGCTCCTCGGGACTCTGTGCACGTCTGTGCGTGGTCAGAGATTCACCACAGAGTGGCTGCGGGTCAGACACGATGGCTTCGGCAGCAGTTGATCCAGAGCTGCTGAAAGTACTGTTGATACAAACCTCCCACCAACCACACGTTTATTGTGAAGTGCAGACAGGAAATGTTTTGGACTTTCAGCAACATGGTGCCACTTGTTATAGAGCGTTTCTTAAACAGCTCGTTGGTGCTACAAAAACACTGTTCGGCTTGGTGTTAGTGGACGAGCACGATCTTTCATGTTCAACTGATAGCAGGCATGTAATGTGTAACAGCAGAGCATCAGTTCAAACATGCCAGAGTTTAGGATGAGAGATACTTTATCAATACTTGGCTCATGCTGATGGTGATAAGCTGAGCATCTCCTCTCAGCACAGCAGTGACACATAAAAAGTCCTTAAAGGTTCAGGTCCTGTATCTTTGTGAGACATTTAAGCCCCCCCACTTAAAAGACCCTGCCTCCGCCACTGCAGTTTCTTCTATCTGTCAATAAAACTGCATTCAAATAGCTCAGGTGTATCTGATTCACTCATAGCAGAAGCACATCACCTAACACATTGTTCATCTCCAGTTAACTAGAAATATGATGATTACTTAAGTGTAGCGCAGAAGACAGAATGATGGTGCAGCAGAGCCGGTCTGTGGTGCACGTCAGGAAAACTCACCAAACAGGCAAAAAAAAGATAAGTAAGTAAAATTGTATTTATATAGCACATTTCTAGATAAAAGATCACAAAGTGCTTCACAAGGTATAAAACAAAAACAGTCAAAAGTTAACAAAATGCAATTTTAAAAAGATGTTTTTAGCTGTTTTTTAAAAGTAATCACTGAGTCTGCAGATCTTAAGTCCTGAGGAAGAGAGTCCACAGTCTGGCGGCCACAGTAGCAAAAGCTCTGTCTCCCTTGGTTTTCAGTCTTGTATACTGAATAACAAGTAGGCCCTGATCACAAGACCTCAGGGACCTACTAGGGGCATAGGGCTGTAAAAGTTCAATGGTGTACGCTGGTGCTTGTTCTTGAAGAGCTTTAAATGTCAGAACCAGAATCTTAAAGTGGACTCTGAATTCAACAGGGAGCCAGTGCAGCTGTATAAGCAACGGTGTTACATGAGAGTATGTTTTTGTCAGAAGCCTCGCTGCAGCATTTTGGACAATCTGCAGACGCTCCAGGGAGTTGAACTCTTCTAGGACAGCTTATCAGTGAGTCTCCCAGCATGATCTCAGGAGCATGACAGAGACTCCAGGAACAGGAAGCTGGACAGGGCCATAAACTGTCTGCAGGACCAGTATGTGTGGAAGGAGGAGCAGGATATGCACGAACTACAAAATGACCATGAACCACTGGTCTGAATACTCCTGTCCGTCAGTCAGAACTTCAGGGGGGTGACCTGAGGGCCCGACACCCTCTAGCGGGCTCTGTGCTGCCCTGTGGAGCCCGACTGGTTATAGAATACCAGAACTGGCAGGTCCACCGATGGCACCCTGTGCTCTTCACAGACGAGAGCAGGTTCAGCCTGAGCACGTGTGACAGATGTGAACATGTCTGGAGAAGTCGTGGAGAACGTCGTTTAACATGAACGGTTCAGTCTGGAGACGCACGTCCATGTGGAGACATAAGCCAGGCCATAGAAGTCAGAATGAGATTCTTGGACCCGCTATCGTTCCCGCTGCTGCTGCGGTGGTCCTGGGTTCTACCTGGTGCGTGACAATACCCGGCCTCGTGGGCGCCGACACCACTGATTGGCGCCCATGTTCACGTGTTCCTGATGCTAATGTTAGCAGTGCCAGGTAGCACCTCAGGAGCTCAGTGATGCTCTGGTCCAGATGTGGCAGGAGGTCCCGGGACAGCGTCCGTCATCTCATCAGGAGTTGTTTGTCAGATTTACCAGGCTGCTGCATCATTTTTGTTCGCTCGGATTTTCACGGCGTCTGTGACTTCAGCGCTTCCATCAAATGATGCGACTTCCTTTCATTCCCAACATATCACCCGCTCCACGTCAGTATAGATTTCCTATTGAGATCTCATGTGTTCCCTTAGTTCTTAATTATAAACATCTTTAAATTTATTTGACTCTTTTATTTTTAATTCTCTGACCACGTTACAATTGATAAATTAGACCAGGCTAACAGAAACACGATGCTCAAAACTGAAACCTATGAAGTGACGAAGGGAAGCTCGTGACCCAAATGATTCGTTGTTGAACATCTGACGGAGCAGACGAGAGAAAATCAGCCGAACAGAAACTACGATGAACCGTCTGCACATATCATCAGTGCTGTAAAGAAATATAACATTAAATATGGAAAACTTCAAAACCATCAGTGAAATATTTAAAAACAATTCAACATTTATTAAATGCTGAGAATGATTTCATATGTCTGTGGACTATTGGAGAGGAGTGAAACATTTATTAGATTTCTTTTGGGTGGAAAAACACATCCAGCATATTTGTTAAAAGTTAATGAAGACTCGAGCTTCATGTTTCAACAGCAGCTGCAGCCTTTGAGATGAACGACTGTGGTTTGTGGCAGCAATGATCAATGCGCTCTATTATACGCAGCAAGAGCATCACTGTGAAGCACGTTTCTGAACCTGTGGTCCTAAAAACATTTGCTTACACTTCGTTATAATTACAAACATTTATGCGCGCTTTTCAGGAATTATTAATTGATGTTTCTCTTTGTTTGTCATTAAGTGACCTCCACAGCGTGTTGTAGGTTTAAATTTAAATCTTGCTTAGTGCACAACTTTACTCTCGCTTCTGTTTTGCGTAAACAGAGCAGCTCTATTAATGTCGTGTATTATCACCAATAATTCTTGAATTTCATTACCGTGGGCTGCTGATGTGATTAATGGTTGTGTTTACTGCCTGTGTTGACACAGTTTTCCAGTGTGGGACACCAGGTGGGAGATATAAAGCCTTCAGAAATCTCAGTGCTCTTTTAATTGCCACTGTGAGGCTGAGCTAAATGTGTCGCCCATCTTGTGCACAAACCACATCGTGTGTGATGAGAATCGCTGTTACAAGAAAAGATGGGGGCAATGCGACAGTCCTCTGCTGCAGGACCAGTATGGAGTGGCAGGATAACTGATAACAAGGGGCTGATCTGCACAAAAGACTGACCCCAACTCTTTATTAATACAGCAAAGTCTTCCAACAAACAACTGGGGATTCACCAGTGGCATCAACGGGTCTCAGTGGAGGTCATTACAGTGGGGATGAGCTGGTTGTCCTTACAACATACAGAGTATTCACTGACAGTTCAGCAGAGAGTAAGGACAAAGCTGTGTGCGTGCAGTCAGTGGACCAGTGTGGAAGGCAGTCATAATTGGGGACACGCATACGGCACTGGGGACGTCGAGGAAGTAAAACCCTAATTCCAAAAGAATGCAATCGACTGGAAATCTCACATTTCATCTCCAGCAGAACAGATCCCATTAAAAACGGTTTAAAGTAAGAATGGGTTTGTATGGGAGCCCGTTTACGCCACAAAAAAAGTCTCGAAATTTTGAGTAAAGTAACTTGAACTTTCGAGTTAGGTCTGCCAATCAGCAATCTACCTGAACGATTTCATTTCCTCGTTACCCAGAAGGATGGGAAGGAGGAATGCACACTCCAAACCAGTTCACAACAAACTGGCGCTTTCCAGAGTAGGTTTGCTGATAGTAACACCGTGTGATTCAGATAATAACACAAGGATTTCATCATTTGTGAAGCTGAAAATACTCAATTTGTGCGTCATGACTGGCTGTAATACTGGTAGCTTAGCTGTAGCGTTTGAGCTGAGGGCTTCCGGGTAACAAGGAAATGACGTCATTCACGTAGATCATTGATTGGCAGCGCTAACTCGAAATTTCGAGTTATTAACTCAAAAATTTGAGGAAAGGAAGTCTAAACTTCGAGCTACTTTTCTTGACATTTCGAGAAAATAAAAGTATCCATAACTCGAAATTTCAAGTTATGGATACTTTTTTTTTCTTTTTTAGGAGGAAACGTTCCTCCATCAGTTTCATTTTAACTTTGAAGGCAGAAACATATGAACTACTCCAGTGTGGAGTCTCCTCTGTTTTTATCAATGCTCCGCTAACATCTGGAAACTGAGGGGAGCAGTTTCTGGATTCTGGGGAGGAATGTTGTCCCATTCCTATCTGAAGGAGGATTCCCAACACTCCTGGGTCTTCTCTGAAGTATTTTTGTTTCACAGTGCTCCAAATGCAGGCAGACTGGACTCTTCTACTTTAAAGCTGTTGCAGGGGTAGGGTTAGCATCGTGGTTGTTCTACAATAGCACTGACGGTGTCTTTCCAGATGTGGCACTAATGTACCTCTATACTATCGGAAATACACAGATACACTGGCTTACAGTGGCCCTGCCCTCTTCAGTCACAGGATTATTTTGTTTGTCTGACCTCAGAACAGTTTTCTGCTTTGTTTCAGTCCATTAAACGACGCTTTGATTCAGAGGAGACAGCGGAGTTTCTGGATCTTGTTCACATGAAGCTTCTTCTGTGCACAAAAACCCATCAGCGCAGATGAGAGCTGTGTGCACTGTGATGTCTGGAAGTGATCCCATACACTGACTTCATGTCTGTGTTAATGCAGTGCAGCCTGAGAGCTGGACGATCAGGCACATCACACTCAGCCTTACACTCAGAGATTTCTTTAAATGCTTGGAATCTTTGGATGATATTATGCACACGTACTGTGCGTGTACTGTGCGTGTACTGTGCGCGTACTGTGCGCGTACTGTGCGTGTACTGTGCGTGTACTGTGCGTGTACTGTATATGATGAGATAGTCTTTACAATTTTACGCTGAGAAACATTCTTTTGAAATTGTTCAACAATTTGCAGACAAAGTTTTTTTTAAAGGTTCAAAACGTTGCTTGTGACTCTCTGGCTCATTTGCTTTTAACCTTTAACCTTTACAAGTCTTTACAACTGTCCATTGATAGGAGGATAGTGTATCATGGGTTGTTTTAGGGGGAAAAGCTTGGCCGGGGGTAGGTTGTCTTTAAAAAAGGGAAACTTGAAGAGTTTATGTTGAATCTGGGATCTTTATCCTTCAAAGCTTCAGCTTTCAAAGGGAAACTCCTTCTGATAAGTGTATATGTTTCTCTTTCCAACAACAATTCGATTTCATCTGCTTTGGCTCGAGAAGCTGCTACAGACAGATGGTCCCAGTATGTCGTTTCCCTGTCACTGATGGTGGCAGACTGGTGAACCTCTGCCCAGCTGACCTGCTGCCAGTTAACCTAATCAGTCACATGATGTTTCTATAGATGCTTCATTTTAACATCACTTACTTTTTTTGTTGCTCCCAACAAATTCAACATGAGCAAAGATTTTCTCTGAAATATTAAAATGTTTCTATTTGAACCTTTAATATATTTCTGTGTTTTAATGTGAAAATGTTTAGTTTTATGGGATCAAATCATCGTGTTCACTTCCTGTTTACAAGTTTTTTGGAACAAGGTTGTAAACAGTGTGAACAAAAGCAACACATAGCAGAGAGCTAACCCTCCTCACCAGACCATCAGTATCTGTTGCCACTGTGTGTAATGATGGCGTGCACAGACATACAGACTCACTGACGCCTGCTGCTGAAGCATCACACCAGGATCTCTGTTTGTCAGCTCATAACAGGACCTGACGCTGCTCTTCAAACAGACTCTGCACTGTAGAAGATGACGTTTTTTTATTTATTCAAGTACCTGAGAAAACAGTAATTTGAAGAATTTTGATATGTAATTTCAAAGTGTGCTGCAGACTGTGATGCTGTTGTCAGTTTTACTTGATGATCAATAAACACAACAAAGTGCTTGGAGAAGAAAACAAGACCAAAAAAATTGCAATGATTAAAAAGATTAAATGTAAATTAGATAAAGTTTGTGACTCTGAGCTGTGAAAGCAGCCTGACCCGAGTCCATGAAGGTAATAAACTGAATTACAACCATACTGACTGCAGAGCTCATGCTAGACGGCCCATAAATCCTGTTGTTCAGAACATCTGGGAAGCGTCCTGAATGGTGATTGTAAAGAGAGAAAGTCCAGATTTAGCAGCAGGGCTTCAGACAGCAAACAGCCTCCAAAGACACGTGTGACAGGACTGTGCCCACAGACGGCTCCACTGCAGCCGAGCACGACTGATAAACACGTGTGGGGCTCAGCTCTTAGTTTCTTCTTTTTGGCTGACGTGTGGTGTTGGTGTGCCACAATGATAAGATGGGTCGCAGTGTTGGGGAGTAACAGAGTACATGTGCCGCCGTTACGTATTTAAAAAAATATAAGTAACTGTATTCTGTTACAGTTACCGTTTAAAAAGGTGGTATTCAGAATACTTTCAGGTTACTTTGCTGAAATAAATGGATTACTCGGCGGTATTTTCCTGTTTCATATGTTCGGCTGTGCTCTCTCTATTTTTAGTTTCCACGCTGATGGAAACCCAAACATACAGGCATTAAGAGGCTCTGATGTCTGTGTCTCAATCTCACGGCCCATGTCACCTCTACTTGCAGCCGCATAATGATGTGAAGAAATATTTTTTAAAATTACTATTCAAAAAATGATTTAATATGAAGGCAACAGGCAGAGTGTTACAGGCATCGCCCTAAAGCACGCAGCCTGATGGGCAGCGTAGTCCGTGCTGCAGGGAGGATGGACCCGTGATGTGTCTGTGAGCGAGGAGGGAGAGAAAGGAAAAGTAGGAGCTGTCACCGAGCAGAAACGGGAGCTGGAAGCATGTAAATATAATAATAACCACTGCAGCCAAACAGAGAGCCTGACGAGCCCAGCTGTAAGTAAGCTGTTAAGACTCGACTGTACGCTGTGTTCCTGTTTTCCTCTGAAACAATAAGTCCCGTTGGAGCCTTTCAACGCCTCTCTCTGTCTCTGCTAGCAAAGTCGACCCAGACAACAAAGTAAAGCTAGTTTTCAGCTACGAGCCGACACGAACCCGACGTATCAGCCAGAGGTCCTTTACTACGGTTCAGAGCCGCGGACCTGTTTTATATACGCGAGGAATAGTTTTCTATATGAGATCGAAGCAAAACGTGCAGCCTTACCTAATGTCCACCTACTGTTACTCATTCATATTAAGATTTAAACATGTGGCTGGTGTTGGTGTGGAGAGTAACCTTCAGTAATAGTAATAAATTACATTCATGTAGTTGTAAACAGCATGATAATATATTAAGTAATCCAAAGTATTCAGAATAGTTACTCTCATTGAGTAACGTAACAGAATACGTTACAAAATACATTTTGGGGCATGTAATCTGTAATCTGTAGTGGAATACATTTGAAAAGTAACCTTCCAACACTGTGGGTCACACACATGTATTCCTGTTTAAACTAAGCTCTGTGAGCCTATTTAGATTTAAAAAAGCATAAATGCAATAATACCAGAAATGACACCATGAAAGTGCTGACAGCAAATGAGCCAGCAGTTTGTCATGCTTGCTGTCGGTGAGTGACGCAGTGATTCACACTCACTGTGGTTGTGTTTGACTTTTTACAGGTTGGTCATGTTGCACTGATAAAGGCACAGTAGAGCTCAGTAGAGCACAGTAGAGTACATCACAGGTGTTTAGGGGAAGTAAGGCTTGGCCAGGCACATGAACATCTCTCCGCTCAGGTCTGAGCCCTCTCATTGGTTAACTAAGAACACGGTGCATGTTGTGATAAAACAAATTTAAAGAGTTTGACTGGAATCAGATGCTTTGATGCTTCAAAGCTTCATGCCTGAGGCTCTGATCGCTGTGTGCAGCTCTCCTAACAGCAGTTAGACGTGTGAACAGATGGTTCCTGTTGTCAAAATCCTAAAAAACACACTGCTGCATTATTTTGCTGACAGTAAGAATAAACATGTGGACACACGTCTTTATGCATTCTTTTTATTCAGCGCACATGCAGACACACTCACCTGTGTTTGCATTTATGCATTCCTACAGTTTCACACTGATAGTGAGGACATGTTATTGAATCATGTACGTCTGCATCCTCACACTGGGATTAGTTGGTTGGCAGCTGCATTTAAAATACTGGTGAGATGTAAAATAATCCCGTTTGAGTAATTGATTCACGCACAGCCCATATGATGCTGTGAGACAGGAGCATACATGTGCACTGCACACACGTGTGTTGTGTTGCTTTGCTTGGACTGTGCAGAGAAAGTGTTTCTGTGTTTCTGCCACACGGCTGAGCTGCTCCCCACATGGAAAAGATGACGTTTGTATCTGTCTTGTGTGAAACTTGTATGAAAAGCATACACGAGTGAAAACAGATATAAGATCACTGAACAATTCTATAAATGAAACTTGTATGTTTTGGATACTAAAACAATAAATGAAAGTTATATGTGGGTTATAAAGGACGTTTTTCAGTGCAGCTCTCTCTGCAATCGTCTGCTAAATAATTTAAAAATGAATCCAATATGAGAGATCACTCACCTTATTTTCCAGCTTAGCTGTATTATTCTGTCCTGTTGTTGCATACAGATGATCTCATATAAAATAATCTCTGAACTGGAGACGCTTCCTGTGCCCACTGAAGGCTGTGAGTGTCAGTCCCACTTAATCTTTGTCGCTCTGTAATGTATTATTGCAAAGATAATCCTACAGCAGCTTCATTCATTTGCATGTGATAATTGGTTTGCATCGGCGAGTGCAGCAGGTAATTGCCAATAACCAAGTATTTGGGCTTCTCACCAACAACGAGGCGCAGACAAATAAATTGATGGTGAAGTCAACCGACGCGACTCAAGGTGAGCTTTCCACTTCACAGTCTGAGCATAATGCATGCATATGTGGAGATGCAGCCTCAATCCTATCAGCACGCGTCAGACACAGAGTCCCTGCCGAGGCCTTAATTGCATCTCTCGCTAATCCCGTTGCTTGTTGGGTCCGCGGCTGCTGATGGCCCTTTACAGATGGATAATCAAAGCTCGTTGGCACTGTGCTGAACATTTCTTTGCATTGCAGGCATTTCGGTGTGAGTCTGAACTCAGATGTCCACGTTGCCATTTAAGTGAAAAAGTGAAGGTCAGATGTTAGTTATAATCGCAGGTCGTTTACCAACAGCGATAAACGACAAAGATGACGCACGTGGCTATTATATGGTGAAAAAGCACAGGAATAAAATCATGTTTACTGAATTCATTGTGTAGCAACAACAAAAAATGAACTGTTATGTCTGGATGCTGACATCTGATCAAAGCACAGGTTTAATATTATGTTTCGAGTACTTGCTGACTCATAAGTCACTTGGTCGGTGCCTCAGTTCATTCACAGCGTCTCTGAAATAAACACTTTTCTTTTCACATTCATCAGAGTCCAGGCAGGAAACGACTCAGCTTTGCTTGTGATGTTACATTTTACCAGTAACATCATCTGACATGTTCAACCTTCTAATCCTTGATGGTGACTGGGAGGATGAAGCAGTGGTCCAGACTGGTCCTGTTGGAGCTTCTCAGCGACTCGTACCAAAGGGAACAGTGCAGCCAAAGTCCTGCTTTAACCTGGATTTTAACAGCGTTAAGTACTAAATCAAAGAAGGCTTCACTTTCTGGCTTCTTACATTTCAATCTTTGATGTTTTGTCAAACGTTGCTCATCTGTGAGGTCCTGCTACTGTTTGCATTTACACTGTAATCCTGTGAGTGAAGTGCTGCACCTGGGTGTTTGATTGGTTTTTCACTGGAAGGAAGCAGACGTGCTGATATCATATATTAACGATGCTCTCCAGGGAGCTTCTGGTACCTGCGACGGTTTATGAGTTTGTATTTCGATATCAAAGCCAACAGTGTCACACCTGCTAATCTCACTTGCCCTACATTCACAATAGGAGCTTATGCGCTCTGACCCATCCAGCTCCACCCGAGGCTTATTTCCGGCATCCAGGGCTCGGACCCCTGACAGGCAGATTAGTCCTTCAGCAAGTCATCGGTGCAAACATCAGGAGGAGGAAGAGGATGATCGCATACAGAGCCAACACTAAATATTAGACCAAAAGATTGTATAAGCGCACGAATCCTAGAAGCTGTTGTTATTTATCCGGCACAAGTCTGGGCTGTTAAATCAGGACTGTGGCCTCCTGCTGCCGCTCTGCATTAACGCACATAAAACCTCACTTCAGCTGAAACTCAGAGGATTCAGCTGTAACAGTGATCGTCAGTTAGCCAAAACCTCGTGGTTCAGGCAGCATGTAATTACATGTTCACACGTGACTGTCAGTGAGTCACGTGTGTGGTTTCTGCATGTGCTTTGCAAACGTGGACGCTGCATTTCGAGTACGATCCTGCGCATCAGCAGCTTAACAAAAGTCCTGTGATTGAAAATATTTAGCGTTTTTGTTCATAATTTCACACAAATGCACAAAACGTTCCTGCTAAAGCTGCTTTACCTGTCGAAGTATAATTAATAAGTACGACGGGTGCTGTAACAGAGACGGGCTATTCATCCACGTTTCCCAGTTTGTGTGTTTGTTGTTAACGTTACACAACCGTCAGCATGTCTGCGTCTCTCACAGGTTTTAAGAGCTCAGGTGGGCGTAACACAGACTCGCACGTTTTTCATGTCGCCGTCAGAAAGAGCTAATCAGACCGAGTAACCCGAGCTGCTGATGGTTGGTTAGCTGCAGTGTTGCATGAGAGGAGTCGCCGTGCTACCAGTGCAGAGGCACAAGAAGGACACTCGGCTTTCCCACTGTGGTGTGTGAGAATGAGGTCTGTAACCCTGCAAACAGACAAATCACAAGTGCAAAAACATTAAAGCTTTTGAGACAAAGGACACAAGATTGTTTAATCAATCTGTTAAATCGATGGCTCGGGTCGAGGCTGCATCAGCACAGAGGACTCGCAGCACATCAAATTCATTTAGTTTTGGGGTCTTTGTTTAATAGCTGCAGATTTTAGGTAGTACATGAAAGCTCACATCTTAACTGAATAGGAGCAGTATCATTTGTAGTTAGATCCTCATTAATCATAATGTATTGAAAGCATGTTATCAGTGCTGCAGACATAAATGAGTGTGTCACATGTGTGAAAGGTTTCCCGGGACTGTGGAGGTCTGCGTGCACCCTGCAAACTAAAAGCATACAGGATGTGATTCTCAAGCTCTCTGTGGAGTTCTTGGTGAAATGTGGGAGTGCGTCATGATGTGCACACTTTGTGTACAAGGAGCTTCAGTTTCGCTACAGTGGGACTTTTTAAATGTTATTACACTGATCTCAGGAAAAAAGTATTTTAATGAACTGGAGACGCTTCAGATTGGATCTAACCCAGACAAACTCATCCACCTTTTCTCTGGCTGCTTGGGGTGGCTGAGCTGGGATCTGCAAACGATTCCAGCGATCAGGTGAGAGGTGGAGTGCACCACAGCACTGACACAGTGCAGACAACATGCTGACATGTCCTTGCCCACAAGGAGGCCCAAACCCAGAGCCTTCTCTCTGTGAGGCCGTGCAGACCACTGCACCTCTGTGAAAACCAAATCACTGAAGTACGTGTGTGAAGGTTCACCCAGGTCATCGTAGTCTGAGGAGCTCGGAAAGAAAAGCGTCTGGACTTCTTCAGGTTTCTTGAAGATGTTTCATCCGAGAAGCTTCTTCAGTTCTAAGATCAACTGGTGTAGAGGAGTGTCCCCAAGAGGGTCGTGGACCCCCTATTGATCCTCTACCTAATCACATGCGGCAAGGTGTGGAAATGGGGGTGGGTCACAATCAGCCAAGGCTTCAGGTGAGCCCACAGTAACGCGTGCATGTGAACACTGAGAGTATAAATAATGACCTGTGCACGTGTTTGATGCTACACTGAGAAGTCTCAGCAGGCGTACTGACCGAAATGTGCCGACCAAGACAAACAAATGTAATTTGTACAGAGCGGAGCTGCTTTCAGCCATGCACAGAGACAGATGCAGACACCAGAATGTCATCATGTTGTCTTCTCATAAAGTTGTTCTTGTGAAAACCGATATCTCCCCTTGTTCACATACACCACTGCATCTATCGGGCGTCTCCGCATGCAGCTCAACACGAGAAGATGTTCTCTGATATTTCAACGCACTGGAAGTAAAATTTTACACGTGCATAAAGTTAAGGGGTTAAAATCACACAATGCTGATAAACAAATAAGAGAGAGGGCTGTTAACACATCTAATATGTACAAAGCACGGCTGCTTTCAGCCATGTGATGGATGCAGACACCATCAGACCTGTGTGGTGATATCTGCTTTTATACCTGTACCTCTGTTTATAGACGACAGGCAGAGAGTGAAAACACTCACATCTGCACAGGCTGTGCACTGCATTGCATGCACGTCTGCTGGAAAGCATCACTACAGCCAGAGAGGCTTAAAGAGTGTTTAAAATGTGTTTGTGATGGAGTTGGTGGAGCGCTGCTTGTAGCCCTCTGTGTTACAGCGACCGGCCTGTGCCTGTCATTAATTTACTGTTGATGCTCCAAACCAATCCAGTTTGACCTGTCGTTGGGAAAACAGGAGCCTGGGTTAGTTCAAGCACAAAGTAAATGATTCTTTAATAATCTGTGGGATTATTTTGGTGACACTGCTTTTGTAAATCAGACAACCTGACTGAACCTGATCTGAGCTTTAAATCATTTCACTTTTCCCTGCAGTTATTCTCCTTTCTTACTATCAAAGTGTGACATTTTCTCCAGTGGACTGAGTTTAGTCAGATGTATTTTCACGAACACTACAAGCAGGGCCCCTTCACTTATGTGTAATTGTGAGCGCTGGGTGCACTGCAGTCAGTGCAGGTTAATTTCCTCAGTTTATTATGTGCTCCAGGTTCAGCTATAGTAAAATCTGTATTGGTCTCATCTACAGGATAGGAGCAGTCTGGGGTTTATAATGGACGTATACTGTTCCTATATTATTTTATTTCTACGGCATAATAATATAATAATGTAATACTGTTATTGTACAAGTATTCATATAATACAATTCAGGTAGCAGTGCTACTTCAGCACCACAACAAGTGGCATGGGCCACCGACAACAGTAAGGGAAGGTGGTGTAGGCCAGCGGCCCCCAACCTTTTTGGCACCACGGTCCAGTTTATGTCCGACAATATTTTCACGGATTTAAGGTGTCGCAGATAAATACAACAAAATAAAACCAGCACTGGTACCAAAAAAAGAAGATTTATTCATAACACATGTGAAAAGACCCAGGGAAACGATAAAAACGATTCAAAAATACGGATAAAAACGACTCGCAGCCCGGTACCAGTCCATGGCCGCTGGTTCAGGCTGTTTGGAAGCAGATCTGCAGCTGCTTTCAAGTGAAGATGATGATTATTTATATGAAATTATTTTTTTAAATATATGATTTAGAGTTGGATTAGACACGGAGTGAAACATTTTGTTGACCATATATGTGTTCTTTAGCTTTCTACGGAGCCCCTCTGACATGGGCCAAAAAATAAATAAATTGTGGCCACAAAAGTACTACTTCGTGCCCTCGAAATAGGTATAACGTGGCAACGAATTACGCATTTGTGGCAACGAAATAGATAACGTGCGCACATCATATTGATGCAATTCCTGGACAGCTGCGTAGAGACATAAGCATGAGAGTAGGCTAAACCTACACACCGTGGACAGAGACGGTATGATTGAGTTTGATTTTAGGCTGCGAATGAGCTACAAATGCATTCTGAAAAGCCTGCAATGCAAGGAACCGTTATTACGGAGAGACATTTAAACAGGATACTGAGAGCCCAGTTGCTTTACAGACCTAAGCACGACCTGGACGCCAGGATAGATTTTATTGTCAACCAACTGCAAGGGCCTGGGAAGGATCACGGTTCTCGGTCAAGTGTTTCGTGCGCACAAATTAGCATTTCGTGGGCGGGCACGTTATATCCATTTCGTGCCCTCAAAATAGTATTTTGTGGCCACAATTTATTTATTTTTTGGACCATGTCATCAGAGGGGCTCCGTAGCTTTCACCTCACCTGTGTGGACAGGCTTTGGGGTTGGATGTGGTGTGAGGTGGGTGGTAGCCAAAGTTGGGGCCTGGGTGTGGGAACCCTGGCATCACAGACTCTGGGACAGGAACCACACTGGCAGGGGTGGAACCTGCACTATCACAGGAGGTGGAGCTCTGTTGAGCAGATCTGGTTGGGCTCAGCTCTGCAGGCAAGTGTTCAGGATCCTGCAGAAGGACTGGACTCGCTCCATCTGTGGAGTCTCAGGCGAGACTTCATCAGTCACATGGACAACGATGAAGATAGCTGGAGAGGGGTGATTGGGACGCCTGATCTAAACCAGAGTGGTGTTTTGTTCATGAATGTCTGCATTTTGTGTTATTGAGATAAAATGAACATGATGAAGGTTAATCATGAAAGTAGAGACAATTGTAACATCCTGAAGGATCCAAACAAACCAGCCAGCAATGAGAAAAGTAATAATGTGATATTCTTGGAAAATAAAAATGTATTTTCAAAGTTTCTGTGTTTGGGGAGAAGGACGGGGCAAAAATGGCGGTGCCTCTCCATGTGTGTCGTATCATAAAGAGGAAGAAAGAGATGATCATCATGTTTCAGTTCTAATGACTTCCAGACTGAAATGTGTTTCAGTCTTTTGAATGAAATATCAATCTGTGCTCCAAGGCGAAAAATCCTTATTGTCACGCCTTTTCTCGCAGTCCGCAGAAAGATGATCTAAAGTGTCATTATGTGGTTTTATTATGTAATCGCAGCACGGCCTTTCTGCAGAGTTTAGGAAGTTTAGTCCTTATCTGGTCAGCGCCCATTCGGACTCGTTTCAGGATCCTTTTAGCAGTTTTATCCTTGAGAGTATGATGGACTCCCATGCAGAGGAAAATTCCTTTGTTCTGTATAGAGTCTATTTATGTTGGGAACAGAAGGTCCTTGAGGTGAAATGCCAAGTGTGGCTGCAGGGCTGCAGCGCCCCCCTGCTGCGCTTGAATCACTTCTACTGATAGGTAGCACCAGATGCATCATCCTCTGACTCTCTGGGGTCATAAAATGCACGGTTTAGTGGCTGGCTTCAAAGAAAGTGGAGAAAGGCCTGTCAGAAGGCATGAAGAACATCTCCCATTAAACCCTTTTTCAGAAAGTCTCTTGGGGTAAAAAGATATTTCTGAACTCCTCAGATGAATTGTTGAGAAGAAAGCGAGGTCATCCTGTGTGAGAGAGAAAGGAGCAGCAGGAACTCGTACACAAGTCCAGTAATAAAACACATCTGACAACATGTTCAGCTGCTCTGAGAGAGAGCAGTCAAATCAAAGTAGAGCAACGTGTGCAGCATTTGTCATTTTTTAACGTTATCAATATAACTTTGCAAAGACGAGCTAGTTTATTCGCTGCTGCCACGCTCTTTGCTCTCTTGTATCACGAGGATCTGAGCGAGTTCCTGGACAGCAAACAGCAACCTCTGGGGCTGAAAACACACACGCCAACACAACGCTGCCAACAATGCAGCTCCTCTAGGCTGGCCTGAACGAACGAGTCGATCCCAAAAGACCTTCTTGTAAACGTGTCCAATTTTAGAGGAGAAATAAACACGCTGGCAGCCTGGTTGCGCTCTATTACTAATTTCCCCTTTCATAGCAGCTACATAGATGCGATTTTTTAATACTGCATTAAGGCTTAAACACAGACTATTAGAGCTGTGGCACCTTGGAGTGACGCGAGGTTGCAGCTTATCTGCTTTGCTAGATAATTCAGGTTGTTGTGCTATCAGACGGTTTATCCTTAGTGCCAGTTATCCATAAAATAATATGACCTGTTGAGCAATGCATTGTACTGAGACACACCATCCAATAAGTCTGTAGGTCTACTCCAGTTTGCTAACTGCATGATGCTGCTGTAACTAGCAGGAACATGCACCTGTGCAGCAGCTAGCAGTTTATGAGAAGCTTGCTAATGAAGTTTGCTAGTGTTAGCTGACTTAGCACTTCACCATCTGATGGGACGTTGCAAACCAGTGGGTGATGTCATGGGTGGCTACATCCATCCTTTACATACAGTGTATGGCCCAGAGTAGCACAGTGTAATGCTAATCATCCTCCTCTCTTATGACAAGGGCACACTACACTTCCTCCACACTCGCCTCATCTGTCTCGTCTTCTTTCTGCTGGATGCTAATGAAGGATCTGTCACGTCTCTGGTTTTTGCAGCACCTTGATCGGCCTGTCTTTTTGGACCAGTAACCTCTCTGCACCTCCCTGCAGTTTCATCGTATCTATTTTGGCACATTTTGTTCTTTTGGTGCACTGTTTAATGAAGCAGCCGGGCCAAAGACGGGGACCAATTTCAAGATATGATTGGAGCAGCCAGGTGTCAGGTAAGAAAACCCCCACGGCAGGCTGTACTACCTGTTTTTACTGAGCCGGGAGAAAAAGAAAAGTCCATGCTGGCCTGCTGGGAATTCGCTCTGTTGGCCAGATGGCCGGTCTTGCCTGAGTACAACAGAAAATGACAAACAGCAGCACCAAAATAAACCGAAGCTTCATTATTAAAAAGAACTTTGTGTTTTTTACCGTGTTGCATTGAACTGGAGCTGAGAAAGACGTACACGTAAACGATTGGAGACGCTGTGTATGCACAACTTGGCTTAGCCAGGGGCTAACCCACACGTGATGTATATTTTTCTGTTAGGAAGTCTGTGTTGTGTATTCTGTGGATAAGTGCCAGCATGTGCATCTATTATCAAAGCAACACATTTCAGAGAATAATGACAACACCATATCCCAGAGGCTCCATGTCAGTTCCTTCAGTCGCTGTCAATCCAGATGAAAACACTTACAATAACATCATCGAGTCCCTTGTTAGCAGAAAAAAGAGGAAAAACACACAGACTCACATTCATGCAACAGCAGCACCAGAGATTCCTCTGCTGTTGTGAACGTGATCTCCCCGAGCACGACCACCTCAGGTGTGATTTTGCAGTACGCAACATAAATGTCAAATATTATCTCGTGTAATATCTGCAGCAGCAATTATGTCTATTTTTAGGTGAAGTGGTACCTGCTTCCGCTTAAGAGGCCATCATTATTCTGCACAGCTCCTCAGCTGGGTTGTCATTCTTTATAAATTGTTACCTCAGCGGATCTCCTGAGAAGCTGCTCTTACTGCTTGATTGACACACACACACACACACACACACACACACACACACACACACACACACACACACACACACACAAAGCGGTAAAAGCTTTGTGGCTTGGCTGTCAACTTTTATGTGAGTGTTAGCTTTTATGCACTTTTCCTATTACTTTAGCCTTGAAGCAAAGTGACGCCCCATCTGCAGATTATGCTGCTGCTGATAATTATGGCACAAACATTAAGAGGTAGAATGATTTACAACCATTTAATCACTGAGGTACACTCAGAGGTGGGTAGAGTAGACCAAAAATGTACTCAAGTAATAGTAGCACTACCTCAACATAGTTTTACTCCAGTAAGAGTGAAAAGTATTTAGTAAAAAAGGCTGTGAGTACTGACTGATCATAAAATCAGATTTAATGTTTAAAAATGAGAAAATCAGACAGACAAAAATATAAAGTTAAGTACAAATATTGATATTTTAAAGACTGAAAAGCAAAAAAAAAAA
>NW_005187536.1:1407901-1425546 GCF_000239375.1 Pundamilia nyererei | reverse complement strand
ATATATATATATACAGTGGAACCCGACTTACGAATATCCCATAACGAAAAATTCAAGTTATGAAGGCACTTAACGGCAATATTTCTGCCCGTGTTACAGCAAAATGCCCGTGTTACAAAATCCGCTGGCTCTGATTGGCTGAGCCCACAGTGCCTTGCAAATCATGTGACAACCCGTTGGCTTTCGTACTTGCGCTTCGCTGTTCCACTTGAACGACGTACTGTTGTTGCAGTTAGCAATTAGCCTGTAGCCTATCGTTCACTCAAAAGGCGCGATGGGTGCTTCGACTTACGAAAATTTTCGACTTCCGAAAGACCCTCGGAAACGAATTAATTTCGCACGTCGGGGTTCTGCTGTGTATCGCTAGATAGATAGATGGGTAATGTTAGAAGAGAGTAAAGTTCATGGTCTTTACTTTTCCAACAGGGTCAGGAGATAGAAAAACATTAAAGTGTCACTTTGACATAAACTGTAGGTTTGTGTCTGTGTCTCCATCTTTGGTTAAAAAGTGTCTAGTAATCTAATAAAACTACTCCTGAAAGTATTTTTTTCCCAAAAGATTACTCAAGTAAATGTAACTGAGTAAATGTAATTAGTTACTACCCAACCTCCTCCTAACTCCTTCACTAATCAAAGCACAGACTGTAAATATCAAAGTCCCAGTGACTATGATCTACGTTTCATTATTCTGAAATGTGAGTTGCAGCCTAAAAGTGGAGGTTGTGATGGAATAGCAGAGCCAATCAGGAACAAAGAAAATGTGACTCCGGTCTCACCTGTTCGTCCTGTCAGGCCTCTACATCAGTAACAAAGGCGACTGCTGGAATTCGTTAATCACGCCCTGCCACGGTACATGCACGGCTATAAATATTCTCTCAGGTTTTAATTAGGCTTTGATCTTGTTAACAATCAGAGGCGGGACGCGGCACCTTCCACACAGCTGACCGCTTTCGCCGCTCGGCTGCGAGATGACCTCTCCAGGGGCGCGTAGAGAGAAAGAGTGGATCTTATTCTTTCTTTCTATTTCCTGCATGAGTGGATCTGAGCACGAGCTTTGGTCTTCTTTTGTCTTTCCTCTCTCATCTGCTCCCGGCCTTACGCTTGACATTTCTTTCCCATATAGGTCAGTCTGCATAGGACACAGAGGGGAAGGGAAACAAACAGGACACCAGGACAACAACGAGAAACAACTATTTAGGCAACCTGCAAAGTTACGTGCCACCAAGGAAAAGATGCTAATTACCTCTACTCAGAGGAGGATCCACGCTTCGTTTTATTTCTCGCCTCCACAAACCTCTGCGCTGGTTAATTAGGAAATGAAGGATCATGTTCTTGTCTGTTCAAGAAAAAATAAATGAGAGACAGAAGCACACAGAGGTTTCTTGATTACACAGAGGTATCTTTTAATAGAATAGGACCTGAAACGAAGACTTGATCAAATGTGATTAGCGGCACGTTCAACGAGAGCTGGCAAGTGAAGAAAAATACCTGTTTTGGAACTAATGGGAGGAGGCTTGGTGAATTTTAAGTGCCACTGAGTGAAAAAAGAAAATGACAGAGAGGAAGAGCGTGGAGATCGGATCAGTTCTACACCCTCTTAATCATCCAGCTGTGAAGTCAAACACCAGCGCCTGCAGATAGAGTCATTTGTAAGATAAATAAAGCTGGATGCAGAGGCCTGCCCTCCTGAACCAGACTAAAGCAGAGTAGCTGGGCGTCTCTGTCATCTGTCGCAGGGCCGAAGCTCAGCCTAGAAACTATCAGGAGGATGATGTGTCTCCAGAGACGGAGACGCCTGGGGAAAGAGGCGGCTCTTAATCATCTGAGACCCACTTCTTTGGCGTTTCTCTCATTGTTCCAGGACACTCCGAGTCACGTGCACACACTGCGCCTCCTTATAATGCTATTTGCATACTTGCAAATCCTCACAAAATGCAATTTTGAGCTCCCATTTGTTTTGGACCTTCAGACAAAGGCATCTCTAAACTGTGAGTGTTAGTTATTTCCTTTCATGGCTCTGCAGCGGCTGCTATTAGGCAGTGTAATAACTCTCCGAACAAGGCAAAGGCCTATGTGGCTAATTAGAGATGTGGATTCAAACATGGCTCATCTCCTCAAATAGAGTCTGGCATGCTCGAGTGGAGAATGACAGAGGGAATCCATCTCCCGTCATCTCCTCCCTCCATTAGGTCTGTATGGGAGCACTAGCCAGCCACTGTGGGCCATTTTAGCGAGGCTGCAGAGAGCAGCCGGGAGGATGATCATTTCTTAGGAGTCAGTCAAGAGGCTCTAGACCACAATGAGACAGGATGGTGTGACCTCAGGCAAATCTGCCAGACGCCAACTGTGAGAGAACTTAGGTATGATATGTGATCAATAAGGACGGTGTGAGTCCAAACTGTATGAATTCACTGCAGTTTGTTGTGCCTCATGTATGTCAGTATGTATGTGCCTTATAATGTTAATGCAGCTCACTATAGATCAAAGCATCGCTAACATATGCATGTTAAATATGTGCTCTAGTCCTAATACTCCATGAGCTAATGTTAGAGTATTGTGAGCTATGCTGGTGACTGTAGTATAATATCTGCACGGAGGCTCTTCACACTCATTCTCATGCTTGTTGTTGCTGGCGTGGCCTACAGGGGGCAGTAAGCCACCAGAAACAGACATCTCTGCAGTCAGAACCAAGGAGAAGTAAGGACAAGCAGTATCTGTCTGCTCCTCCCTCGCTCTCTTTCTCTGTCACACAGCCACACAGGAAAATGACTCGTATGAGGCAAAAATCTGCATTCATTGTTAGTTCAGGGGCTCATTTAATACTGCCTGAGATGAAGCCCCTCTCAAATGCTAACCTGTTAAGTAAACAATCAATGGGTGAATGAGGGAAGGGAAAAAGCTGCCCTCATTTTGTCTTGTTTGGGAAAACAAGGGGATCCAATAAAGGCTGCAGACACAAGGTGGGACTGCAATTAATATTCCTGTGCTGAGAAGTGGGCTTGATTTTAGGCTGGTCACGAGGACCTGCAGGCTGCCTCTCGCTCTCTCTCTGCCGCCGCTTCACACAAGTCAGATAATTACCTATTTAGATTTCACCCTGACAGCCTTTCTACCACAAGTGAAGAAGAGCCCCAGTGTGTGAGTGATGGTGAGAGGGCAGGGTGAGGCTGAGCAGGGATGAGCTATGGGAGAAATTAATACGCCGTCTTTCCCGCACATGTAAAAAAACGACGGAGGCGTTTCCATAGTTGGGAAATGTTTTAGAGGATATTTGTTTTGCCACTAAAAGACAGCGAACAGATGTACTTTGATGAGTAGAGCGCCAGCAGACCAATTGGATGTTGATGTCCTTTGGCTGATTCATCTAAATCAGTGGAAAAGGGGGGGACATTTGTTTTCAGCAGAGAGGGCTATTTATCAGCAGTGATTGATATCCAGCAACACCGGACCGCCTCAGGCTGCAGCCATCCATCCGCTGCCAATCACCGAGGTTTGCCAGAGAAATTCACAGCACCTTCAGCAGTGCCGCAGTCTGCAGGCGCACACTGGGGACGCCGCTTTCATACATTTCATTTACATGGAAAACTGTGGCATATATAAACACACAGCACTGAATTATTAGTGCTGCTTACATTTATGGGAAGAAGCACAAAAACAGGACGTCTTTGTGTCTTTGGAGGACCGAGTGAGGCCAGTCCATTTTTTCAGTCACTTTGTATCACAGTGACTGTTTGCATGCCGCCTGCTCGCCACCGCGAAAGAGCAGAAAGAAGAAAGGTGTGTGCTAGGCTCTCTGTGGTTACCTGGCCTGGTCCGCTCCAGTGTTGGTCAAGTTACCTGAAAAAAGTAATCAGTAACTAATTACTGATTGCTTCCCCAAAAAGTAATCCCGTTACTTTACTGATTACTTATTTTCAAAAGTAATTAGTTACTTACTTTTTAAAACATGATTTATCCCCTAAATAGGTAATAAAGTAATAGATCTTTCAGCCCAATTCTACTTTTTCTGCATAATCCATCATACAAAATGTAATCAAATGGAAACGTCTATTTTTAAAACTTGTTTTATTAGTTTTAATCTTTTAACTTTACGCATCAAGCAAACATTTAATTATCTGCAACATTCTCTGACTGGAAGAAATTTGTTTAACATTTAAACCTATTTTCTGCACATTCCAGCTCATAAAATAAAATATTTTTTGTGTTTACACTCAGTCTTTCAAATAGATGCAAGTAAAACACAGCAGAAAATAAATAAAGTCAAAGACTCAGCGGTCCTGTTGCTCTATTTTCACCTGTAAAGCAGGAGTGGGGCAGGCGGAGGGTTACCCTGGTGCAGGTGTGCCGCGGTCAGTGGAAGAATCCGCGAGTTTCTCTGTGAGTTTCCCATTACGTCGTAGCTACTCGGTGCTTGTTGGAAGTTTAGGGGTTTTTTCGCTGTAAAAAGAAGTTTTCTTCCCACGCACAGCGGACACTAATGTTTTTGTCACTTTTTATGGAATCAAACTCAAAGTAAGGTCAGTACTTCCACGCTTTAAACGCTGCACGCTCATACTCTCTCTGCACTCGATATGTGATCCATTGTTGATCTGCACACAGCTGTTGTCACGAACGTCGCACTCGCTTACGTCACTGTCATGAGACGCTCGCAAAAAAAATCACGGTTTTAGTAACGCAGTAACGCAGCGTTCCTACGGGAAAGTAACGGTAATCTAATTACCGTTTTTGCAATAGTAATCCCTTACTTTACTCGTTACTTGCAAAAAGTAATGGGATTACAGTAACTTGCCCATCTCTGGTCCTGTCCGTTTTTCTCCTGTTTGTATGTCTGCTCACCGCTGTGCACATGTGAGCAGCATTTGCTGTTAAGCACTTTCTTTCAGGTGACTTTAATCTGCATTTTTTATTTTGCTGGAATACAAATATTACGGAGCTGCGCATACATGTGACTGTTATACATCCTGTCATGCACACTCGTCCTGCTTTGTTGGTCTCATTACTTTAAAAACGGTCTCAGTGGTGCGTCGTCCTCACTGAGAGGTCCAGAGTGCCAACACGCCACAGAGCAGCGCTGCTTTAAACTTGTTAGAGCAGCAGTGCAGACAGTGTTATGGATGCAGGCTTAACTTGGACCGGATGGAAGTGTGTGCTTGTTACATCGATTAGAGCTTAGGAAAAGAAGGGATTACATCTCAAGAGGAGTCCTGAATTGATTTTGGCCTTCGTTGTGCATGTTGTTAATGACTGAGAACTTTCAGTTTGTCGGTAAAAACAACAGAGGGCGGTTAAAATTAAAGACAAATGATGCTAACACGAAGAGCACTAACATGGATGTCTCAGGCTTCTCAAACTCACTTCTGCACACGATTCAGGAGCTGGTAGAAGCACATTTAGCAGCCATAACTCTTTATTTGTCACTCTCTCACGTTGTTGTGGAGGAGTTTGTGTCCTCTTCAGTTCACTGAAGGTCTCAGCACAGCGTCTCAGGATGAGACTTTGGACCACTGCAGGTGATGCTCTTCTTTTCCAGCCGTTCTGTGTTTGGGATCTTTGTCCTGTTGGTTGAACGAGTTCAGGCTTTAGCTGCGGGCCTCACATTTGACTCTAAAATTCCTTGGTGTGCAGACGAGTCCACGGTCGACTCAACGACTGCACGCTGCCCGGGTTCTGTGGCTACATCGGCCCTCCACCCCCGGCCGATCGTTTGTGCTGATACGCTGTTTGCTGTTCGTCAAACGTGGCTCTCTGCATTATTCCCAACAGTCTCCCCGTTGGTCTTGTTGTCTCAGAGGACATTGTTCCAGACGTTTTCACTTTGCTTCAGATGCAACTTTGCAAATCTCAAATGTGCTGCCATGTTGTTTTTGGAGAGGAGACGACGTTCTTCCTGACAAACTTCTGGTGTTCACACATATTGATGATGATGCTAAGACATCTTATAAAAACTTTCTTTTCTTATGACTGCATCTTCAGCTGCAGGTAAATAAATTCTCTCAAGAACCATATAATGACATGCTACCCACATGTGCACTAACTGCCTGCTTTCTTTCAAACCTCCTGAGGCTGAGGCTTGGTTTCCTCTTTGGATCTGTCCTAAACTTTCTCACAGTAGGCACGGTGGCCTTGTACCATGCCTGAGCACGATTAGCTGCTCACACTGTGCGTAACGATCCAGGCCAAGCATGCTTCAGTTTGTCTCAGCATCTCACCCTCTCACGTTTGTTCTCCGTCTCTTCCTAAAGCACTCTGCAGAGCACACTGGGGTCTTATTCATTTTGTAGACTGAGGCTTTGTAGAAGCTATGACACACGCTGTCCTCTCACAGAGTTCACTAATTACACATATTTCTATTTTTGCTGTTTTGGAGTTCTGTGTTATGGTGCAGGTAGCAGCCCCGGCCCAGCTCCTCAAACCAGTCAAACAAGCTGGATCTGAAACCTGCACCAGGTAAAGGACTCTGTGGTGCTACAGCGTATCATTTCACATGGTTATCTTATTTTTCATGTTTCATTGAGAAGTTAGCTGTGCTCTGAAAACACTCGCAGGTCAGCTGTCAGGTGTAACGTCACAATGATCGATGATGCGAAACCCTTTTGCTGGATGGAAAAATATTCATTAGAGAATACTGAACTGTTTTAAAGTTTAAGGCTACCAGAATGTATCATGTATGTTATTAAACTATCAAATATACCGAGTGCATTTCCCTGCTCATGAAACACTAACGGAGTGTGCATGCTTATAAGCCTGCAGTCTCTGTTAGACAGATCTGTGACGGTATTTTAGCATCGCCACCTGCAGATAAGACAGATTACGTGACACCCGATGCCAGCTCTGTGTACTGCATCGCCGGTGTGCATAAACATGTGCACGTGTGTCCTTATGCATATGCAATGGATAAAACTGGAGGCACCATAGTGCAACAAGAGGCCAAGAATGATCTCACTAATATATTCCTACGACTAGCAGTGTTCACATGGTCCATTGCGCACACTATAAGCACACGTAACAGCAAACGAGAGCGAATAGATTTGCTGCTAACAAACCAGCCGCGATGACTCCGGGGATCCTGTGGCACAGTTTCCATAAAGTTGGTATGCAACAGTAAATTTAATCATTGTCAAATAATGTGAGCTGGCTGCTGTTTACCAGATGTCATTTCATATTCAGAGCGAATAGCATCACAGATACAACGAACATTTAGTCCCATTAACGTATCTTTGCTATAATAAAGCACTGTGGGAAATATACAAACACAATATACAAACACGCTGCCTGTGCTGGTCCTTTGAAAGTGCTTATTACGTTTATTCGAGTTCTGGAAACTGAGCTGTTGTAATGTTGTACTACAGGTAATATTGCAGAGATTACAGACCTGCTGGTCCTCTGCTGCAGGGAAACTCTTTCTCTTGTTTTTAGTAGCGCATAACTGATTAATTTAGCTTTCATAGTAAATAAATTCAAATGAACCCATCAAGTCTGCATGAAGTATATTCAGAAGTTGCATATCCAGCCTTCAGGCAGAGACTCAGTGAAGCTGGCCCAGTGGGTCCGACTGACTGTCTGTCCTGATAAAGAGATGCAGGAAAGATGGATAAACAAGCTTAAACTGCCAGTGCAGTTGTATCATGACACTTTTGATATAATTTAAAATTCTCAAAGACAGCTCAGAAGATTATGTTTCACTAGTATCCCAAAATGGTATTAAAGTGGCTTTTTACCCAGTTTTGTTTAATGACTTTGCTCTAAATGTCACTCAGAGTTCGACAGCTGGACGCGTTCGTTTCTTCTTACAATCGATCCGTAGAAAGAGTCTCTAACTCTGCTTTTGTTTGTTTGTCACCAGATTCTGTTGGTTAAGAATCAAACGTGCATATTGATCTGTACCTGCACCAGTCTGTTCACACTGGAGCGTGCAGTAGTTTCCAACATTAAAATGTAAATGATCCAGTCACTGTTAGATCCTTTGTTCTGAGCGTGTGTGTGCGGCAGTGTCGCAGGCCTCTCCTCAACCCTTCAGCTCACAGTCAGTCATATGTGCACACACTGTGGGCCTGACAGTGGTCCTTGATGTGCACCCCCTGTATATCAGTAGGCAGTGAGTCACGTTCTGCACGTTCTAGTGACCTTTAAATAAAAATCAGTGAAACGATAAAAAAATCGGAGCCACTATCATTTTTTATTCCCTTCAGTTTGAACTGAGGCAGCAGAACGTTAAATATAGCGTTAGCGTTATGAGTAAATGAAGTTGAATTGATTCTCGTCTCTCTGCAGAGGACAGAGCAGTGTGGATGTTTTTGATGTGCGCTGACAGCACAAAACTGGTCAGCACGTGGAATAATTTCTTTTGTTAGCACAGATACTTTCTATTCTGCAGAAACGAGAAAAAATCTGCTTCCTTTTAAGAAGCAGCTACAGCCTCTAAATGACAGCTATTATTTCCTCCTTTGATTTAAAAAAACGACCCATTTCGTTTCTCGTAGCTTGAAGCAGCAATTTAATGAGAGTTATTCTACAGTAGAGAAAGGTGTGGGTTTTCATTATGTCTTGATGCGGAAAACCTTGAACTGAAAGAGAGCATACTTTCTTTTCACAGGACTGTATAAAAGCTGTGGACTGCACAGGCACTTCATTTTTGATCCATGAAGAGCATCCAGCCTTTATGCTTTTGTGCCATTTGGTATAATACAGCAGATGTTACACACACACATCATATAGATGTACTGGAAGTTTAGAGCGTTGTCTTCGGCTTCATTCTTATCTCTTGAACGAGGCTGCAAACATCATTTATCCCTCGATAAAATGTCTCTTTGTCAGGGTAAAAACAAACAGTGAGCAGGTAATTCTCTTTGCTCTGTATCCAAACATAAAACAAACAAAGGAAAAAATTGCCTGCTCAGAATTCACGCACAGCCCTCCCACGCTCGCCGCGGCGTCACTTTCTATATGAAACTGACATGAAGCAAAGTTCTTATTCTCAGTACGACGAATGTTTAGAGTCCCAAGCTGCATTTAAAAGGAACCAAAAAGCTGCAAAACATGAAGGTTTTCTTTGCAGAGCTGCTTATTTTAGCTAACTTTAGGTCCTGAAAACAAACGCTCATGCAAACCGCTGTTTCTGTCTGTCAGCAGGATTTGAAAGATATTCCCCAAACTGTGACAATCAGTCATTAATTGTACATTATTTGTGTATATTTTTGTTTGGGGCTTTTGTCCTTTTGGTGTGCAAAGATGAAATGAAGACGAGGGCAGAGCAGTGCTGCGGCGCGTCCCTGTAAGCGGTGACCACACCAGCACAGAGATGAATATTAGCTGGAGCAGCCTGCACCTGTGTCACAGTCGTCCCTCCAGGTAGAAGACTTTCAGTATCATCTATGGTCAGAGGATGATAATGAGAAGTTACAAGTTCTTATGAAATTTAGCAGCTAGCATCACTTTCCCTGCAACCTGCACATATCTGTAAAGTGGGCCTGACTGCAGGTCCTCAGTTAAAAGAGACCAGAATAACTCACTGGGACGTCACAACCCCCGAGTGCAGAAAAGCATCGATTGTGCTCCAGTTACAGTTTTAGTCAGTTTTAGTCTTTCTGTACAGAGATGAGTTTTTGTGTCCCAGTGTTCCCACCATGAACCCACATTTATATTAAAAGCTGTGTTCAGCGAGACAGCTGTGTGACACAGTTTGTTGTGGATCATTCAAACAGCATCTGTCAGATTCTGCTTGTACTTACACTTTAATGGGCCGGTGCTTCCATTCCCGTCCACATTACATTAGCTGAGGGCGCCGTGCTTCAAAGTCAATGAGACAAACGCTGAGATGCAGCGCCGTTACAGGTAATGGCAAATGTACAACACCTCCAGTTCCCCTAAAGTGTCCTTTGTACGACATCTGTTTACTTCTGGATCAGAATGGCGTGACTGTCTGTTACAGCGGCGTAATTAACGGTATAGACGTGCACACGCAAATGCTCGTAGCTTATTTCAGATCTGTCACGAGGATAGGAGCTTTCAAGGACTTTGAGAACGATTTGTCATTATATGATCAATTTATAGCTGCAGGAAACTATAGAGGAAACTGAATTTCACCCACTTCCAGCCAAGATTACATTTTTGCGGGTGCATTATAATGACAGATCGCTTCTTTTTATTGCACAGTAGATTAATTCAAATACGTACGATCTGTAAAACACCTCGCCACACGGACCTCATGCAGTTTGTGCTTAAATGAGGATTTATGCACAGCTTTGCTGTCCCGAGGTTATCCCTCTCCCTTTGCCTCGGTGCGGTGTACCTCGCATTAATTCTACCAGTGATGAATATATTCTTTAGTTTTCGTGGCCGTGTGGGGAAGAAGAGAAGTCTAGCTTCACGTTTAAATGGTAGTTTCGTGTGACACCACTATCGCAGTAAAACCAGCCACCTGGCATCGCCTCACAGTACAGGGAATAAATATACGCTTTTGTAAGCTGTGTTTTTATTTATTTATTTTTTTAAAAATCAGCAACTGTGGAAATTAATCTTCACTAGTACAGTGGATTTATCCAGTCTCTTCTGTGCTGTGAAAACTAATTTCATTTCAGTTTAATTTGTTAGGAAAGATCGTAAACGGTTGATGTGGACAGTGGCTTTCTAATCAAATCCCTTCTGGGGATGGAGAACGTTTCGAATGCACAGCAGGAAGTGGTGTTTGATGGGTGCGTGAGGCCTCCAGTGACAGGTGGTGTGAGCACTGACTCCTGGACCATAGAAGTAAAAACAGGCTGTCCCTGCGTGCACACACACAAGAGTACACATGCACAAAACACTCGATGCTTCTGCTAACTGCTGAACCAAAGAATGGTGAGGAGAATGCCTTTGAGATGTGCTCATGTGCCAGAGCCGCAGCAGACAAAGTGCTTGGCTGATACAATAATTAGTTTTGTTTGTGTAAATAGCATTAATTTTTCTAATTTATGTGGAAGTTGTTGTTTTCCTATTTGCATAGTTAATTGAGTTGGCACCAAACTCTGCTCTCCACACAAAGAAGAAAGAAACATCTTCGTTTCCACATAAGACTCGTGAGCTTCGGCTAACCCGCGTCAAAGGGGAAACGCTCAGTTTTGCCAGCTGATGTAAACAGAATGATGCTAAGTGATTTAGCACAAGGTTTAACTGTATGGATCAGTCTATGCAGATTACTGATGGAAACTTTGCTCGTCTACATTTAAAGGCGTTAAGGACAAAATCCAATCCTGAGAGAATCGAAACATTTGGAGCTTTTTTACTTATTTGAAGAGTTTCAATTTCCACTTTCTGAGGAATTCTCAGCTGATTTCGGGGAGAATGGGCCTTCACTCAGAGCTGCGTGGGGTGAAAACAGTATTGATGCTGCCTGCTCTCACTGAGGAGCTTCCTGAGAGGGATAGATACAGACTGATTGAGAGCAGAGCCACCTCGTGATAGCTTATCCAAAGGTGAGCTTCATACCACCCACCCACTCAGGGGAATGAGCTGTTTCCACTTAGATGTCTCCCCAGAGAAGCTGGCTGCACTGGGATACGACGTCGTTTAATCTTGCAGGGGTGGGATGAAGATGAGACACCTCCTCCCTCTCATCTTCATCCTCTAAATGAAGTGAGAGTGAAGATCATCATTATCAGCTGAAACCGTGTGGAGCAATAAATCAGACATTATGAACTTTGGCTCCTCCTTCATGTCACTGTGTGAGGAAAAAGCAGAAGTGCATGAACTGCAGCTGTCATGTTGAGCTGCATTTGATTGCTTTAGATGTTTTTGGCTGTGCTTTGCAAAGAGGATATAAATGAGCTTCTGAATGTTGGAGTTAATAATACTGAACTGCTTCAGCATCTCCAATAGAACAGAAGAATAGAAAAGCCCTTTACTGTCATTGTGCAATTATGGAAAAATACAATGTGAAGAGAAGGGATGAATTTTTAATATCGCTACAGTAAAAATCAGTTTTTAACTATGTTGTCATTTAATGTTCTGTCGTTCTAACCAATCAAACTGCGTTCCTTCAAACGACGGCGTCTCTGCAGGTAACAGGAAGTGCTTGTATATAAAATGGATCCACTGATGCATAAACGAATGTGCTCGGAGGCTTTGAATGTGTCCCTGTGCCTGCAGAGCCGAGCAAAGAGGCCGGTGCAGGATTCACATCTCAGCTGTGATCTGAATAGTGAAATACAAATCGATAAAGCTCGTCTCGCCCGTACAGACAGCGCTTCACAGGGCGAGCTTTTTGTTCCTGTCACTGTTCCCTGCAGGGGATTTTTATCAATAAGACAAGAGTGACACCAGCCCGAGGCTTTAATGAAGGCCTTCTAACTTTAGGACAGTTAACGAGTTCACGCTGATGCTACAGCACAGTTGTATAAACATGCCTGCTCCCTGTTATCATCCGTGTTTGAATGTTGATCAGATTTTTTGTTTTGAGTGCTTATTTTGGTGTTTTGATGGTTTGCCCAGTTAACCTGAATAAAGAGAAGTTTGCATGAATTTAAATCTATATGTATATACGTGTGTGCAGTCATGTTACGACTGGTTTCACATTTGTTTTAATTTGTGTAACTGTTTCCTGTCATGATGATGTATTGCATGGGGAGAAAACATGCTAATTGGCCCGTGGACGTGGATTGGTGTAGGAAGAGTACTGCCTGCAGATGATTGGCTCCTACCTGAGGACCACACTCTGTATAAGGAGCCAAGATGTCCTCCACCTGTAGAAGGCCTCTTCCTTCCCTTTCACCCCAATCAGCCTGGTCAGTAGTAGCTTGAGCTGTGTCTGGGAGGAAGCAGGGGTAAGGTGTGCTGTTGGTGTCACTGAGCTCCTGTGTTAGTTTTAAACAGGTCAGGTTGGGTCTTGTTATTTTGGCCTCCTGGTTTTGTAAATCTACAGAACCATAAATACAGCATTGATCTTTTGATACTGCCACTTTAAAAAAACATGTTTTTTAGGGTAAGATGAACTTCCCAAACATACGGAAGCGACTAGTTGTAGCTCCAATTAAGGAAAAGATGCTCGAGTCTCGCCTGAGGTGGTATGGACACGTGATTCGAAGCGATGAGAACAAAAACGGCTATGATGATCGACCCAGAAGGACGCCGGCCTCGAGGCAGACGGAAGAAACGGTGGATGGACAAAATTAAGGAGGACATTAAGACCGTCAATGCATCACCTGAGGACGCCTTGGACAGAACCAGATGGCGAAACCTTTGCCGAAGAGCGGACCCTGCACCAGCGGGAACAGATGAAGAAGAAGAATGAACTTCCCAAACAGTTTCTCCCTGATGCTTGTTTTTAAAAATATCAGATATATTGAAGCTTCACAGAAAAACAAACAACAGATGTTTGTACATGAAACTGGAAACATGGATCAGTTTCTTTTCCACAGACAAGAACCAGAGCTCAGTAATACGGCTTCACTAGTTTTCCCTTCTTGCTCATATATTTGAATAAAAGTCATTTTTATCCAGACACGCAGCCGTTTTCTCGTATATGACGTGAACCGGTGACTGTCTTAGACCCTGATGTTAGAGTTTAACAGCACAGCCACCGGAGAGAAGACGTCTGGGCACATTTTGTTGAAGTGTCTCTTAAAATAATGAGAGCGGAGCATCCAAGAGGAGCTACGTCACATTTAGCAATGTGTCTAAAATTCAGAGTTGGAGGATGAGATTTGTGTCAGGATGGTTTGCTTGTAGTACCTTACCCTTAAATATTAGAATGAGTAGGTAGTGTCATTCTGCCATCAGCATTAATAGATTATTTTTCATTAAATATTCAACCAGAAGCCACAAACCAGAGGCAGTCTTCCAGGAATACAATTCAAAAGCTCTTAGATGCTATTAGAAATGAATACTCGGCTTTGACTGTGACAGTGTTTAATGTGGCACCAGAAGAGCCTGACAGTTTGGAAATGTACCTGCATATCTAGGGACCATGGTACGTGATCTCAGTGAGGACTAACATAAATGGTTGTAACCAGACCGAAAAGCAGCGCACATTTCGGTGCTTTTTTTCCTGAGATGTCAGACACTTTGGATTCTAGCCAATCATTTTACCTTTGCAATGATAGTAACGATACCCATCCCTAATGAGGACTTTGACCAAAGTATGTTGAAATGATCTAAACAACAGAATGGGCTGATGGATGGATTTCTTCTAAAAACTAGTTCATGCATTTATTACTTCCAGGCTGGACGACTGTAATTCATTATTATCAGGACGTCCAAAAAACTCACTGAAAAGCCTTCAGCTAATCCAAAATGCTGCAGCAAGAGTCCTGACAGGGACTAGAAAGAGAGCAGATTTCTCCTGTTTTGGCTTCCTGTTAAATCCAGAATTCAAAATCCTGCTCCTCACATACAAGGTCTTAAATAATCAGGCCCCATCTTATCTCAATGACCTTGTAGTACCATATCACCCTATTAGAGCACTTCCCTCTCGCTCTGCAGGCCTACTTGTTGTTCCTAGAGTATTTAAAAGTAGAATGGGAGGCAGAGCCTTCAGTTTTCAGGCCCCTCTTCTGTGGAACCAGCTTCCAGTTTGGATTCAGGAGACAGACACTATCTCTACTTTTAAGATTAGGCTTCAAACTTTCCTTTTTGCTAAAGCATATAGTTAGGGCTGGACCAGGTGACCCTGAATCCTCCCTTAGTTATGCTGCAATAGACGTAGGCTGCCGGGGATTCCCATGATGCATTGAGTTTTTCCTTTCCAGTCACCTTTCTCACTCACTATGTATTAACAGACCTCTCTGCACTGAATCATATCTGTTATTAACCTCTGTCTCTCTTCCACAGCATGTCTTTATCCTGTCTTCCTTCTCTCACCCCAACCAATCACAGCAGATGGCCCCGCCCCTCCCTGAGCCTGGTTCTGCTGGAGGTTTCTCCCTGTTAAAAGGGAGTTTTTCCTTCCCACTGTCACCAAAGTGCTGCTCATAGGGGGTCATATGATTGTTGGGTTTTTCTCTGTATCTATGAAGCGTCTTGAGACGATTTGGTGCTATATAAATAAAATTGAATTGAATTGAATTGAATTAAAAAGCAAGTTCCTGTCATGAAAATAAAGTTGTGTTTGTTTCAGAGACTTTAAAAAGACATACGGCAGAAGGCTTTGCTGTTCCAGCACGTTCAAATCCCATCTGCAGAAATCAAGGCTGACCTCCATTAGCTGCCGCTTGATGCTAAAGCAAAGCACTAAAGCAAAAATGTTGGACAAAATAAGTGATAGTAATAGGAAACTGAACATCCAAAGACATCGGTGCTGATATTAAATGGGATATCTGGCTCTGTCCCAAGACTCACACTCGTGGTTTGTGGATTTTTTCCAGGTTCCGACCTGCGTTTCAGGTTTCTGGTAATTACCAACGATGTTAAAGTGATAAAGTGAGAGCTGTGGAGGTTTTTCAGAACAGGCTGGGACGCACCGGGACAATGAGATCAATCCTTCCCTTGGGCAAAAGCACTACTCACTGTCACATGATTTTTTTTTTCTCCTGGAAATACGATCGGCTATGAATAATACATATGTGCAATTACACTCTTTGAAAAACATCCAGCCGCGAGCTGGACGCATGTCTCACAGTTTATAGTTCAATGCACTTGAACCTGAATTCAGACTAACTTCATTTCTTTTTTGGGTTTTTTTGCATTTTACCTCATTTCTTCTGCGTTGCTGCAAACACAGCTGTCAATCAGCTTTGTCCCCTTATGACCTCTGAGCTGACAGTGCATGGACTCAAACACAGTCTTGTAAAAAGTGTCCCTGAGTTAATGACAAACAACAGAGAAGGATCTGGAAGCCGTGGTCCTCTGGATGATGCCTCGTTGATGCCTCGTTGGTCCAGGAGAGAGGCTCCTCCCAGTCTGATCGACTAAATCTAAACTAAACCAGAGAAAGTTGCTGCACACAGTTTACAAAGCGTCTTATTTCCATTGACACGTCATATGAAGCGTGTCCTTGTGTCTGCTCTTCTGCTCCAACCCTCGACGTTTTTTGGGTTTCCATGACAAACAGGGATCGTGGGCTCCACCCCGTTTATTGGTGGCGGGTCAAACTGTGCGCCTAACCTCGCTGCACAAGGAGATTACTTCTGACTGGATCCCTTCCAAACTTGTCCTGCGTCTCTACACGACTTCATGAATCCTGATTGGGTCTTGAATCTCTTGTATCTCCATCTTACAATGCTGTGATTGCAGCCGTGCCCCAACTCGGTGAATGGTACTCATGGACACTGATCAATAATCTTTGATCAATTATCATGACAGTTTGCATATTAATGATCAATGAACTGACCTCCCAGCCCATTGTTCCCTCAGTGCTGGTTTCTGTCATTGTACAAATGATGATGAAACGTTTCTCCCACTGAGAACATCCAGATGACCAGAATCAACATTTTGGATTTCCAGAACATTTTCATGGTTTTTATTAGTCGACGACGGCGTGAACACGTGTTGTTGCTGCCGTGGGACGGGTCATTCACACTGAGCATGTGCAACAGCCTGGTGACGCTGTCATCTTAACATGGACCAAAATCTCTGAGTGGTTCACGTCACTCTGTGGTCTTGAAGGCAGTGGGAGGTCCAGCTTTATCAGTGCGTTCACGTCAGTCACATAACAAACTAGAATTCAGTTGTTTTAATGCTTTTTGAATCCCTGTGCAAAGTGCCATAAAACACGTTTAAAGCTTAGAGGCTCAATGGGCCATCTGGCACAGCAGGCAGTTTCCCGGTGGGCTGACAGACCTCAGGGACACATACAGCTATTTTCCTTTTTTTCGTTCTCTGAACAGCTGATAAAAACGTCACTATCTTTTTTCTTTTCATCCTTTTTGTTTCACCGACGTCAGTCTGGCCTCGTCAGCTCTGTAAAGCCTTACGCTTTGGTTTCAGTTTCTTTACGAGTGCCAGACGAGGTCAGTGCACGGGAAACTGTAGGGTTAAAAAAGAGAGCGATGGGGAATCCTGTTCAGCACCCGTGGATGCTGTTAGGCAGAGACAGTGAAAGCTGAGAAAATGTGGAAGCTAACGATGGGCTGACTGACTCAACAATATGAGGATTGATTAGTTAGACAATGATGATGAGGATTACTTCACCAGAGTCCAGAAACTCACACAGATGAATTAAAGCGAGCAAAGAGACAAACTAGCAGGTGTTTGTAAAGGTGCACTGAGGTTTAGCATCAAACAAACTGCAGGCTTGGCTTCACGTCTTTGTTGCTCTGTGTGTGTTTGTGTGTATTTATCCATGCTTTTCTTGCTATGTAAATGAAACATTTTACCCGTCTCTCACAGGATGCCAGTGACTAGTTTGTTAAAGTGTAAAATCGCCCCGAGCTGCGAGTCCACCTCCACCCACTGCAGAATTTTAAAAAATGCTAAGAGGTGTGAAAAAGGGGCTGAAGAAGAGGAACTGATGTGTGAGGCAAGAGTTGTTCATTTTTCGCTGGGCCAGAGGAAAGTGGAGAGCGAAACAATCACAGGGCACCTGTGCAACAGAGGATAGATGGAGGACTTCTCCCCTCAAGAATCCCCTGAAGCAGGCATTAGTGTGGTGGAGGACGCTGGTGGACCCGAGCGGTATCAATTTGAGCTCTTCTCTGCAGCTGCAATAATGCCCAAAGTCAAAGCCGCCCCCCCCC
>NW_005187536.1:1387954-1407003 GCF_000239375.1 Pundamilia nyererei | reverse complement strand
ACTTTTCCATTTGATTACATTTTGTATGATGGATTATGCAGAAAAAGTAGAATTGGGCTGAAAGATCTATCACTTTATCACCTCTTCAGGGTGTAAATCGTGTTTTTAAAAAGTAAGTAACTAATTACTTTTGAAAATAAGTAATCAGTAAAGTAACGGGATTACTTTTTGGGGAAGTAATCAGTAATTAGTTACTGATTACGTTTTTCAGGTAACTTGACCAACACTGGAGCGGACCAGGCCAGGTAACCACAGAGAGCCTAGCACACACCTTTCTTCTTTCTGCTCTTTCGCGGTGGCGAGCAGGCGGCATGCAAACAGTCACTGTGATACAAAGTGACTGAAAAAATGGACTGGCCTCACTCGGTCCTCCAAAGACACAAAGACGTCCTGTTTTTGTGCTTCTTCCCATAAATGTAAGCAGCACTAATAATTCAGTGCTGTGTGTTTATATATGCCACAGTCTCTACCATCAGAGCGCCACGGCAGACATGGACACTCTTCAGCGCCGCTGCTTTCTGTCAATGATTTGCTTGACTCTGGTGAGCCTGGGTGAATATTGCCTCCTGTTCTTAGCTGTCAGGAGCTGCACTCGCTGCGCTCTACATGCTTTCAGATGTTCTTCTGCATATGTTGGTTGTAATGAGCGGTGATTTGACTTACTGTCGCCGTCCAATCAGCTCAGAGCAGCCTGGTCGTCTCACTGCTAGCATCAACAAATCGTTTTCAGAGAACTGCTGCTCGCTGGATGTTTTCTGCTTTTCTCTGCAACTCCTGAAAAGTCCGAGCAGCACGTCTGGGACCGCCAACCATGCTGTGTTCAAGGTCACTTACATCACGTTTCTTCCCCTTTCTGATCAGATTGGTATTCAGCAGGTAATCTGGACCACGCTGAACTGCAGATTAGATATTTGGTTAGTTAAACAGGTTTTCCTAATACGTAGGTGGTGAGTGCACATTTTGAAAGAGTTGTCAATCAACACCGGCTTCATATCATGGCAGTAGAGTCACTCAGGACTGCGTTTGACGGCGTGATGGATGCAGGTCTGACTGGTTCGGATGCTGAACAGGATCATCGTGTGTTCATTGTGTTTTTCATGAACGCAGGTGTAATCGAGATGATTAATTAAGCGGAAAATGAATTAAGTTTTTCCACAACAAAAGGCTAATATTACTCATTATTTATTCACAGATCACAATACTTCTCTTCTAAATATTAAAACTGATCCAACCAAATGCAGCTTATGATAACCTGACACTGCAGAGTGAGAGCGTGGCCACCTGCACCGCTGTGAGAAGCATTGCTGTGAGTCTTTGGGACAGTAGGAACGTATAAGAAGCCGTACGATGCCACACGAGGTTTCCTCCACCTTTGGGAAGCAGCACTCGTGTCCCCGAGGTTTCCCAGTCTGTGTTTGTCACTGAGGCTGTGCAGTGAGGATGTCGTACAGCAGCTGCTGTGTTAAACACTTGGCCTAAAATATCATTCTTGGCACCGTACGCTGATCCTGCATCAAACTATTGTTGAAAATGTGTTAACTGTTAACCATTTGCAGGAAATCGCTGGCAGAGAGGAATCTGATTACATTTAGAGGAAACATGGCGAACGTCTCTCACATACAGGTCGCAGCTACATTTCTTTTACAGAAATCTTCTTTATCAGAGTCAAACACTTGTAATCTGCTGCCATAAGAAGCTGCAGGATATCAGGATAGATTGATGTGTGAGATTTGAATATTCCTGCCACAGCTTCCAGAAATTAATGCTCATTTTGGAAATCATTGTTTCCAGATTTTTGAATGTGTGCTTTTCAAAGTGAAAGCAGCCTCTGCAGAATCTGCTTTATTTACATCGTCAGCTACTGCTTCATCTCAGCATCCGCCCTGGACGCTCCCTTCAGTTCTTACTCTAATTAAGTGCAATTAGACAATAGGCATCTAAAATATTCATGCTGTGATCAACCTCAGCAGTCGTTTCAACATATAATTGTTACTGCAGTGGGAACAGCGATGTGCTTCTTGAGTGTCTTAATGTCAACATGTATGAAACAGACCTGTAGGTGTCTTCGAGGCTCTGGCAGTATTATAGCAGCTGCTGACTGGAGTTTATGCATCATGTTCTCAATGATAATCAAAGGACAACATAAAGGGACAAGATGCCACTTGGCAAAGGCAGGACACACAGTGTATGATTGTGGACGCTCCCTCTTCACATGAGAGGTGCAGTGACCATCTGACAATTTTGGCTCACAGTGATGTGCTCCACTCCCACACAGGCACAGAATGGATGGATGTGTTATTAGTGTCCTCGTATTGTAATCCCATCTGTCTCGTGGCGGGCCGTCGACGGGTTCGCCACCAGTTTGACTGTGTGGGTTTTTTGCCCTTTGTTTTCTTTCCAAAGTTAAAAGAAATGTTTTAATGATGAAAGATTAAAGAGGCGAAAACGCCGCTGACCACGAATGCGTCTGACGTTTAGTAATATTCACAGCGTGACTGAGTCCAGGCAGCAGCTGCATGTGAGACACCTCCAGTCTTTGTCACAGAGCGTAATGAGAGTTAGAAAAAGGCTTAAAAACAGAGCTCACGTTGGCAAAAAGCTTCACAACACAAATGCAATACCTCACAGGCTGTTTGTATATTATGTGTCAGTGCCCATGTTTGTTTGTATTCTATTAAGAACCGCTCAGTGCTTATTATCGTGCCTTGAAAAGAGTAGAGGTCAATTTTTCTCCCTTTCGCTATTGAATTGAAAACAGTCAGATAATAGATTCTCTCTGCATATTCCTATAAACATAATTTATCACCAGGAAGGCAAAAGAAATGAGGTTTCTGTGCGGTGTGAGATAAACAAAAGAACCGATATTACATGAGCAGCACACACGGGCGCGTCGATAGGTCGTCTGACCTCATCTTGGGAGGAAATGCTGGTTCCCGGACAGCTAACACACATGTCCATTTATTATGTTTGCTTTACATCAGCTGATTTATTGTTGCGATTTGAGGCAACAAGTTGTGAGAAAATACAAAGTATCCAGTTTAAAGCTGATGCAGACACTTCTTGGCAAACGGTTGCTTATTTACACATCTGACGGTAACACTGTGATTTATTCAGAGTAGAGTTTCTGACCATCTGGCAAATAAAGCCAATATTTATGCTGCTGTACTTTTGTTTCTGGCCTCTGAAACACTTTTTAGCTGCTAAATGCTCCATTATGTAAATAAGCTAGCCAGTACGTTTCTCGGATTTTGGGTGCTGAATGGATAATGCAGGAAAACAGCAGCGCAGTGAGGAAGCTGAGGCTGGAGCAGGGAAGTAAAGTGCAGCTGAAATTTGCTGTAAAACTCCATAAAGCCCGAGGTTGATAATGACGGTTGGCCACTGCGAGCGACCCCTTTTAAGTTGCACGTTGTTCTTTGGCCTTTGTTACATCATTATTAAAATATTGATTTCGTCCACTTTAAAGCAGTTCAGAAAGTGTCTGTGCAGGAGGGATCTCACTGGAGCGAGGACGGCTGACAGCGAAACAGTGGCTGCTTCACTGCAGACTCTCTGAAAGGAGACTCGCATACATGCAGATTTGAAGCTCTCAGCAAAGCGCTTATGATAATTTGACTTGTTAAATTGTCACAAAAAAGTCTGACATTTACAAATTAGTTTGAAAGATTATTTTAGGAAACTTGTGCTTTAATTTCTTTTCCCAGTCAGGTGTAATGAATCCCTCTGATAACCCTCAACCTTCTCTTTTATAACTTTCCCCAAACTTGTCATGTAAGTAGTGACACAGCACTGTCACAAGTCAACAAGAGTTTAATTAAACGGTGTGATTTCTGTGTTTCCCACTCTGTGTTCTGCCACTGATATTAGAGCAGTCGGGACTGGATGAGGCCAGATTCTGCCTGTAAGCATTAATCGTGAGTCTCACAGTCTCTCGTGACACGAGCAGGAATATTGCGAGTGGGAGCAATGGACTGTGTCATTTTAATTTCGGCTGGAGCTCAGACCTCCCGCCAACCAAATCAATTGCTTTTTCACTGCTGGGCATTTGTTGATGAGTTATGTCAGACAGAAGAAGCGATAAGCCTTAATCAGGAGCACATTGTGTTCGCCTCCGACACATGAAGACATCTGGAAGTCTACAGATAAAAGATATTTAAGGGTTAGGGCTCGCTCCGGCCGACCAAGAGCCCAAAATCCAGAATTCATTCACACAAAGAAAATATCCTCCGGTGTGCCGTCGTCCGTGTGTCAAACCCAACCGGAGCACATCTGTACCTGTTCTGTTCATGGAAATGATGATCGCAGTAATGACACCTGCAGGGTTTTCTCTGATTTCGAGCAAACACTTTGATGCACATCGCCGTGCCCCCCCAGCTCGTGTGGGGGCAAAGGGAACAGCTCATTCAGGGCTAAATATCCACAAACTCCGTCTGCTGTGATTGGACTGTTTGTTTGGAGCAATGATTGCTTGAAGAACGTCGTCAGACGTGATTGCTGTATCAGGCGAAGACGCGCAGAGGGCCGACACGTGGACGGGCAAGACGGAAAGATTAATTAAGTGTGGCCTGCTGAGAATGCGGTATATTAAATATCAGCTGCAAACAGAGGAGGCCCATTCATGCTGAAGAAGGCACAGCGGAGTACATGCACCACCTGGCCACTGACATGTATGTGTTTTATCCTCTAAGAACCACAAAATTAGTGCTGAGAGAATCAGACGTCTGAATTAAAGTGAGTAAAATATCAAATACAGGAATTAAATCTGTCGCTGTGAGAGAGGGATGCTGGATACTACAGCCTGCGAGCTAAGTTAGCCCAGCCGAAGAGTCCTCGAGCAGGACACTGATGAAGCACAGAAGAGCCAGAACATCTGCGTGAACGTGGAGTGAAACAGGCTAGAAACTGTGCGGTGACCACACATGAAGACGTAACCGCAGACTGATGACTGTCAGCGCCCGCCTGCTCCGAGTGCCTGGAGCTGCTAACGTGAAGCAGTCCTCAGGTTTCCTCAACATGACATAAAAATCAAATGAATAATTCAGACTAATAAAAAGGATAGTAGCAGCAGAGCTGTGCTGATATTTCTGTCCTTTCCTTAAACAGCTGTCAGACCGTTTTTAGTGTTTATTATGAAGCAATCACAAATTCAGAACTTGCTAATTATGAACAGATGAAAGCAGCAGTAAGCTGAAAAACCAGAGCAGCTATATCAATATTGCATGTTATGAGGAGCTCAACATTTGGAAAAAAAGTTTTCAATGAATTTTAATTAGACTCAAACAAACTTTATACGAGCACGAGGAACAAGCTGACAGTGCCTCTCCGTCATTGGCTGATGATTACCTCACGAAGATCCATTAGTGGGAACAGAAATGACAAAGTGCAACCGAGATCCAGTTTATATAAATCTTATATATTTGTTAATCACCACAAGTCCTCCTGTCTCCTTAAATTATCCTGAGAGTACGGCCGACGAGACAGTTTTTAATGATGGATGCCATATTGTCTCCATCTTGGCATGCTCATGGGAAGCCTAAAAACGATTTCTAATTTTAATGGTATCATCCTGTGGCAGATTTCCAAGTGACATTTATGAAATATTTAAAGAGGAACTAATGGGCTCATTGTTAAACATGTAGTAAAACTGAACCTGGCAACACTGCCTGTCCTCAGAACTGCCAAACACTTATTTCAGTTTATACATTATTATTCATTTAATTCACTTTTATTTATACAACAAAGTACAGAATACTATAGAATATGGAAATCTGTAATCAGATAATATGCTACAGCCGAGACTTTTGGAAAGTTGGGAAGAAAAACTCCCTTAAAACAGGAAGAGACCTTCAGGAGAGCCAGGCTCAGAGAATGGCATCGACGGCGACTGCTCGGCCGCTGAAAAAGGATCAATGAGAGACGAGAGAGTGTCCTGATCCAGCTGTAACTGCAACACTCAACAAGGAAGCCTGCAGTGTGAGAGCGGGGTGATATGAAACCAAGATTTTAAAGATATGATGGAATAATTGTTCTGGATTTTGCCTTTTTTAAAAATTCAATTGTTGAATTTAACAATGAGCCAAATAAGAGAAGCAATACGACAGAAACGTGATCTCATTGCTGTGTTTGGATCATTTCAATGCTTTTAGAAGCAACAAATGCATGAACGAGTTTCTCTGCACACCTCTGAGACAGAAAGCTGCTAATGTTAGCAGATGACCACAGCGTGACCCTGATGAAGGCCACAAGCCGAAGCGTGTTGGTCAGTCAATGAAGTTGTTCCTCTTCCCTTAAGTGTTGCTGGAGTTCCTGCATTGTGAATTTTAGCAGATGACAGAGTTCAGTCTCAGACATTTGTTTAATCAAACTCCTCACAGTGTGTCTGGAGGCCAAGATTTGTTTGTGTTTTTAGAGATTTATAATCCAGCTGGGATTGAAACGATGGGACGAGGCGCGACTTCTCAGAACGGGCTCACTGAGAGCAGCATGAATGAGCTTGGAGACACCTACGGCTGCAGTGAATACTCAGAACAAGACCTCTGAGTGTACATTGGATTACATCAAGGAAAAGTCCACTCAGAACAACACCTGGATCACATCTTGGAACAGCTGACTGCGGTCGTGAGGTCTCAGAATCGGCTCTCTGAGCAAAATAATGACAAGACCACGGAACTGAAGGTTGATACCATCATGGGGAAGCTCGCGGTTCTCCAACGGGAGATTGAAAGACCAGTGTCGGAGTGTTAAAGAACAGCTTTGAAATTCTCACGAGTTGTTGCAAAAGACAAATCACCATCATAATGCTGCTACCCCTTTGGTGCCAGCTGTGGGCTCGAGGCTGGAGCCGAACAACAACACCCTGATAACGACTGTGTTGAGTCTGTTCTTCCCATTCCCTACAAGGACACCTGGGTTGGCTGGAAGACTGTTTACTTAGCCTGGCAGGGCGAAGGACACTGTCTCAGCTGAACTCTGGACACACACACACATATACTGATACTGATAAGCACTCACCGACGCATCACCCTCTCTACCCCGGATCCAACGCCACCTCCAACGCTTAGGTGTGATCCCACATGTACAACAAGAGCATCTGGGTACAAGGATTTCAACAAAGGACTGGATTTCATCTTAATGTAAATGAAATAGCAGTAGATTTAATTTCATTAAAGTCCATCAAAATAAGCAAACAAAAAGACTTATTAGAAGAAAAACTTAGCAAAGCAGAAAAGGAAAAGCAGTGTGACATGACATCAGCAGCAAAGCTCATGTGGAACGAGGGAATTCTGCAGGACTAAAAAGTTAGTGTGCTCAAGTTAATAAGAATAATTTGCATATTACAGGTAAATCTCTCAGGTGTTTCCAGGCCAAAGGCAGGTGAACAAAGCACAGTTATGCATAGCATTAATGTATTCAGAGTGTTTCACATGACCACACTGTGGACTCATTAACAAAAACAGAAGAACTGAATTTTTACTTATGCTGGAGAAAAATAATAAGAAAATGTGGACTTTGTGTTTTTTAATATTTAAGAACATTTAATAAGAAGCTTGCAGAGACACACTCGTGTGAAAACCGTTACTTTGTATTCAGTTATACTGCAGCTGGACTGAAGCGACTGGCCCATTAAAACCATCTCATGCTGATGTGAGAGTTTTAATTGGCAGCAGTGGTAACATCCTGCAGACGCGAGGCATCGAGCCACAGGGTGTTGGTTTCATCCACATATTGGATGGACGGAGAGCTGTTTCATTAGTCACCAGAGCCTGACTAATGCCAACACATAGACCTGTCAATTAAACGCTGATATCGGTCCGACGAGATATGCATGAGAAAGGGCAAAGCAGGGGTTAAAGTGTCATTTGATATTAACCCTGAAACTCCTCTGACGAGGTAAGAAGTCACTGTTTGTAACTCAGCACCAACACCTGGTCGTATCATGTTCTCTAAGAGTTGTACTTCAGTAAATGTAAACATAAGACTGGAGTCTGTCCCAGCTGTGGAGGGTAAGAGGTGTCCCGTCCATCACAGGGCTAACGCAGACAGACACACAACCAATCACATGCAGTTCAGGTGACGCGATGGCGCCAACCACCATGACAGCGTGACAAAGAGTAACTGTGCAAAACTAACTGTCATTACAGCCGTGAAGTAAAAGTAAATGCTTGTATGGTAAGCTTTGGACATTCTTATGAGTTAAATTTATAATGAAATGTTAACATAATGATATTCAGTAATCACATCCTTTGCTTTATTTCCACTAATTAAACAAAAATCTGCAGTGCAGTATCTCTCTTCAAAGTCCAGAGTCACTCTGAAATGACTGCCGTGCTCTCAGGCAGATACAGAGCCAGCTCTGTCTATCGGTGCCTGCAGATGCTGAGTGGAGGTTTGTGGGACGTCAGACGGCTGAGAGAGAGTGAAGTCGTCCAGCAACACTTCAATAGTATAGATTTACCTTTTTGCTACAGCAGGTTTTGGCTTGTTGCCTCAAAAGTTTCATTTATCATCAGAATCATGTTGAAAACAAAACATCAATGTTCACTGCAAAGGAACTGCCTGCACCGATAAACCAATAAAGTGAGTTGGTCTATAAAGTGGAAGATGCTGGAAATCAGTCTTTTTTCTGTAGCATATGTAGTTGCAGGTGTGTAGCCTGCTAGCATGCTAGTGGAGGTCATGCTGCTGGTGTCATAGCTGTTCTGAGACCAGCTACCTGGAGTACGTACGTATTTTAAAATGTTTGGCATGTACGTCAGGCTGAAGGACATCACGTCTGACACAGTGGTCAGCAGCACAGGAGCACCACAGGGAACTGTGCTGTCCCCTCTTCTCTTCACCCTGTACACCTCTGACTTCTGCTACAACTCTGAATTATGCCACATTCAGAAGTTTGCAGACGACACAGCCATCATGGGGTGTATCTGGGATGATCAGGAAGAGGAGTACAGAAGTCTGGTGAGGAACTTTGTCGCATGGAGTCACACAAACCACCTGCAACTCAACACCTCAAAGACTAAGGAACTGGTTGTGGACTTCGGGAGGTCCAGAGAAGGTCCACTGCCGGTTCAGATAGAGGGGGAGGAGGTGGAGGTGGTCAACAAGTACAAGTACCTCGGGCTGTGGGTGGACAATAAACTGGACTGGTCATGCAACACAGAGCACCTGTATAAAAAAGCCCAAAGCCGACTGTACTTCCTCAGGAGGCTGAGGTCTTTTAACATCTGCAGGAAGCTCCTGAGGATGTTTTACCAGTCGGTGGTTGCTGGAGTACTTTTCTATGCTGTGGTGTGCTGGGGGAGCAGCACAGCAAAGAAGGACTCATCCAGGCTGGAGAAACTGATCAGGAGGGCTGGCTCTGTGGTCGGCATGAAGCTGGACACTCTGGTGACAGTGGCAGAGAAAAGGACACTAAAGAAACTGCTGGACATTATGAACAATGCTGGGCATCCTCTGCACACAGCCATAAACAACCAGAAGAGTCTGTTCAGTGACAGGTTGCTTCTCCCCAAGACAAGAACTAACAGACTTAAAAACTCCTTTGTCCCACACGCCATCAGACTGTTTAACTCCTCTCTGGAGGGGAGAGGGAGGGGAAACAGGAGGACAAAGGAGGGGGAACAACTAAGCTGTAGTGCCTCTTCACCTCACTGTGCAATACCTTTTGTGCAATACTTTTTGTAAATAGTCAACAGTGCAATAGACTCAATACTTGAAATGTGCAATTCACTTGTATTTTTATCTTTATTCCTATTTATTCTATTTATCCCCTTCGTATATTTTATTTATATTGTCTCTGTATTTATATATATGTGTGTATAACTCTGTAACTTCTGTCGGTGCTGTGCTTTTTTGGAAATCGAATTTCCCAGAGGAACCCACCCGAGGGATTAATAAAGTTCTATCTAATCTAATCTAATCTAATCTAATCTAATCTCACCGGCCCATCCTGTGCTTTTGGCTGATCTCATTAGTTTGCCACCCGCTGTGATGTCATCATGAATAAACACAAACATGTAATGCAGTAATTACATAGTTACAGAGCAGTATTTCAGCTGTTCTGTCTTATTTGGCATTTTTCTTTTCCTGCTGAAACTCTGCGAGTTTTCGGCATCGTGCTGGTGGAGGCATCGCTTTAAGGGGATCAGGGGATCAAGCTGATGTGTTTGGTCACAAGTGATACTCTACTAGCCTCTAACCTGCCTCTTCCGCTGAGTGCGATAATATATGATAATAGATTCCTTCAAATCCCACCCTGTTTTCCGAGCACGACGCTGGTTTGCATCTACGCCTTCATATTTCACTCAGCTGTGGGTTCTGGACATAAACAACAAATCACGCAGGAGTGAACTCTAATTCAGGTTATTCTACGTCAGCATGAATACGATCCCAGAACAAATAATAATAAAATAACACAAAATGCTGTAATTTACTAAATTACTCCCTACTGGTGTGTTACTGGAGGGCACGGGTGCATAAAGCCTGGTTTATCCGCTCCCCTTCGGTTTTGTCGGGGCCCAGCTTCCCACACGTCCCTTCGGTGCATAATTTCTGGGAGTTTGTACAGTAGTTGTGTGTTTACAGACCTGGATCAGAAACACATGACTGTTTAACTGCTCAGAGCCCTCCTACAGACATTAGAGAGAGCAGTGGGAGTGCTGGGTTTGAGCAGGCGGGAGAAGGGGTCAGGTGCTCGAATAAGACAGCAGCTGTAAATCTTTGTGCTGAACAGCAGCTTTTTGCTGGTGGCAAAATAAAACACACTGGCTGATTATATACATACAAACCGTGTTCGTCCTGCAGTGTGAGGAGATGATGAGCAGCAGACAACAACTAACTTTTAAAAACAGCCGTTGCTGCTCTTTGCTGTGGTTAGAATAAGGGCGGCGACATCGTAATGCAGGGAAAATAAGCTCACCATCACCAGTTTCCTACTTCTTACAATATGATTATGTTAAAAAGAACTAATGTGATTGAATATCATTGAATTTAGTCGTGACGTTTAGGATTAATGTCAGAGCGGTTTGACCACACTTCTCTAAGCAGACCCAGTGACAGCTGGTTCAGTCAGCAGCATTAAAGAGATGCTGTTCCCTGTTAGCGCCGCGATCCTGAACAATTTACTGAGAATATTTTTGCAGCATCGAGATAAAGAGGACCAGAAACTCCACATCATTAAAAAAGTGCGAGTGCGCTAAGAGCAGGCTTTTAAGAACACAGTTAACTGTCATTACAGAGCTAAAGTTCAGCCTCTCAGGTGAAGCCAGAACATCCTTTCCTCTAAGGCCACAGAGTCACAGAGGCTGCTGATAAAGCAACAGGAAGACTGCACTTGGATTACAAATGTGATTATCTGATCATGGCAGGATTGTGCTGGGTTGTTTATTTCAAAGACATAATTGAATTCTTGCATATTAACTGGAACAAGTGAGTTTATTATCTGGTTGACTAACTGAAATATGTTGTTGTGTTTGCCTCTGCACCAGCAGACTTTTAGTAGCACAGTGACTGTCATTACAGAGCTAACGTACAGCCTTTCAGGTGTAACAGTGAAGCCAAAAACATCCTGTCCTCTAAATAAGGCCTCAGAGTCTCAGAGGCTGCTGATAGACGACAACAGAAAGTCTCCCGCGTGTGACTCTGATTACAAATGTGATTATCTGCTCATCTGTTCATGGTGGAAGTGAGTCGGGTTGTTTTTGCATTGAAATGATAATCGAATTTTTGCATATTAACTGAAAACATTGAGTGTATTATGTGGGTGACCAGCAGAAATACATCTCTCAGTTTATGTGTTTTTACATCATCAGTGTAAAGGACTACAAAATAAAAATGCTGTGAGTCTGTAGCAACGAGGCCCGTCTGAGATATACGTTCAGTATTACCCAGAGGAAGTATCAGGCTAACGCAGCAAATACAAGTCAGTGTCTACACAAGACTACACACCGTCGGAGCTTCGATTCCCACCCGGTATCCAGTAAGGGTCCTGGCTAGACCCCCCATGCTAAAACCAAGCCCTGGAATGACGCAGCTATGTCTGCAGCCTGTCTGCGGCTCAGACACAAGAATTTCACTACATGTTGTACTCTGTATAATTGTGTATGTGACAAATAAAGGTTGTTTGCTTGTTTTAACGTATCTATTGTAACAAGGAGATGATGAAAATCATATTTTAGCAAATGTGAATGTTCAGTGTTTATGTTAGCATAGCAGCTGTTAGCATAGCAGCTGTTAGCATAGCAGCTGTTAGCATAGCAGCTGTTAGCATCGGTCACCTGCGACGGACACTCAGGAGTTGCTGTTAGTTACTCGTTATTCACCATCGCAGGCTCTAGCAGACTTTGCACGTCGTTGTGACAGACAGGTTCATAAAAATTCCGTCACACTGTAATTTCACCTGTCATTTTAATTTTCATAGTAAGACATATTTAATAGCTTCACATTTTCAGGGGCGGGGAACAGAGCCGGTGTGCTCCTAGTGCCGGTCAGTGTTGCCAACTCCTCAGTATTGAAAATCACTATTGGCTGTCCTAAAAGTCGCTAGAAGTCGCTAAATGACGTCATCGCCTAATTTGCATATTTGGTCATGCTAATGTAACTGTAACCTACGTTGTTGGAGAGAGAAATAACATCGTGGAAGAGACATAAAGTGAATAAAAAACATCCTAAATGCATTTAGAGTTTATTTAGAGCTACAAATTAAATTTATTTTAGCAATTATTGTTTTTTTATTGTCACAATTCCAACCCTGCTCCTTTACCCGGGCCTGGACCGGCAAAAGTGACCCGAAATTGGCACTCTGGTGGAGTTTCCCTGTGTGTGTGTTTATAAGTAGTTATAAACCTTGTGGTTCACAAAACAGCATCAATGAGTCTCCAATAACACCAGAAAAAGTCGCCAGATTTGTCACTAGTCGCTTTTTAGAAAAAAAGTCGCTAAGGGGGTCTGAAAACTCGCTAAATATAGCGACAAAGTCGCTAAGTTGGCAACACTGGTGCCGGTCCCAAACACAGACAAGTGAGCGGAGCTGCATCAGGTCAGGCATCCAGAATAACGTCTTTGTGTTCATAGAGGATCGGTCGGGATCGTGAGGTCTGACTGTGTCAGTGTGTTTGCTCCACGGAGGAGAAACAGGACTTCTGGAGTAAGCTGGATAAAGTGTTAGAAAGTTTCTTTAGCGGGGAGAGCGGTGGAGAAGACTTCAGTGAACATGGAGGTGACGTGAACAGAGGTGATGAGGAGGTGTTGAGTAGGTGTAGTGTTAGGAAGAGAAATGGACAGGTGGTTCTGCAAAAAGGAACAAAATGCCTGTGGTGAGCACACGCTTCAAGACGATGCGATGCAGGCAGGGTGGAGGCGAGTGCTGGGGGATTGTGACAGAAGGATAGAGAAAGAGAGGCTTAGAAGATGGAGTGAGACCTGCTGGGAGATGGTGGCAGTAAGGAGGCCTAGTTGAAGGTGCTCAGTCCATCAGACGGACAGCTCAGAGTCAGAGAGGTGGAGGTGGGCTGGACATGTGCAGGGGGACAAAGGCTGTTAAAGATGGAGGTGCCAGGCTGGAGGAAAGGAGGAAGATCTCAGAGGAGGGTCATGGATGAAGGAGGACATGCAGAGGGTTGGCGTGACAGGAGGATGCTGGGATAGGAGATCATTCGCTGTGGTGACACATAAAGGGAGCAGCTGACATAAGGAGAAATTTCCCAAAACAACACAATTACAATAATCAGGATAGAAAAAAGATGCATTTCTGATCACATGGAAACAAAAAAGAAAGTTAACCCAGACTGTGTGATCACACCTGCAAGAAGACTGTTAGCACTTATTGCACTAACGCTAAGTGGACCTGCATGAGTGTTATTAAAATAGAGATGTAGGAGTTTTAATTTTAATACATTTTTAATAAATCTAATTCTCCTCCTGCCTCACAGGAAACTGAAAAGCATAATTTCATGCACAGTCGGTCAGTTTCTCCCACAGAAGCCATCGCTCTCTTTTATACTGTTGCAGAGACGAGCTGTCAAAATGAGACACAGCTTTCAGATTTCGGTCTTTGTTTGAATAAATTCCATCAGTGAAAATCTTGCTTAAAGTGACCTGCTGTTCTTATATAGTCTGCTTTGGTGCAAAATGTTTATGGAGCTCTTACCCACAGCTCCTTCTTCATTATGACAGCCAGGGTTTCTCTCCAACTGGGGTAATGGTGTTGCAGAGAACAACTCTGTTATTAGAGGGAGTGCTTTACCACACACGTTTTGAAATTAACGTTGAGATTTAATCACAGCTTGGATCAATTCCTTTGTATTGTGGTCATCATCCAGCTGTTAATAACGACTGCATTTGTTGAGTTAGACAGGACGCGTGCAAAGGTTAGACCGTAGCTGCTGAGGGGATGCTTTTGCTTCTTTTTTGTGCGAGGGGAGTGCAGACTGTCATATGTGTTTCAGAAAATGCACGTGTTTAACCTGCAATATATATTTGTGTGAGAATATGGTGAAGCTTTTTTAGTAAACAGCCATCTTTAGACATCTGCACTGAGACAGTTGCTTACCAAATCCTGCAACATGTGGCACCAGCGTGGACACCAAGCAAGCCCATCGGTGAGTTTACACCCTTTTTTTGCCTAAATACCCCAAATGTCATCATAGCTCTCATAAAAACAACCAGAGTAATAGTAGTCCTACTAATGCATTTTAGTTTTACTTCCTGACATCATATTTGTCTGCTGGGGATGGTGCAGGTCAGAATAAATACAGGTTTAATGGGTGCACTCACACAGGGATGTTGCATGCTTCAACAGCAGGAAGACGATGAAGACGTAACTTCATAATCCAAGTGAGTGGTGCAGATTTAAAACACTCTTTACACAAAACATTAGCGAGCAACGGTCATTGCTGTTACTCAAAGCGTGTTAATGTATATGTAAAGTGTAGAGGTAAGTTTGGGCGCCTTTGATACACAAAGTGTTTGCAGGGGCTGCAGCGCTGGTACCCATTTGGTGGTTGTATCTTTTGATGTTTGCACATCTGGATGTTTGCACGTGCATGGATGTGTTGAATCTACCTAGTTGTTTTCCCTGCATTGGTCCGAGTGTGGGGTTTCCCTGGCTTCTGGGTGGCCAGTGGGGTGTTCGTGAGGTCAGGAAGTGTTCAGTTGTTGTTGCTGTGTGCTGGGAGTGGACAGGCTGCTGGGAGGTTTGTCTCCATCTTGCTGTTTCTGGTCACTCGGAGAGTTTCCAAACCACAGCGAAAGTGTTAGCCAACATGGGGACTGCTAGAGGTTATTACAGTGGCTAATTTTAGCAGCTAGCTTTAGCAGCTGCCAGCCAGGTAGCTGCCAGACGTTAACGGCCAGCAGCTTAGATTCATTAGAATATTGTTATGAACTGATTTACAACAAGTTATGCCTGACAGCACAAAGACTGACAGACAGGGACAGACTGCAAAGAGAGAACAAGAGGAAACAAAGGGCGAAAGCAGACGTCCACACACATAATGCCAAGGAAGCATCCTCATCCACTCATGATGTCACCCCCCCAGTCGTTAATATTAACTGCAGAGCATTGTATGCTTGATGTTATTGTCGGGTCTCACCTGTAAAGATCTGTTTCTAGAATTTTCCACGCGACGGCTGAAATCACAAATCTGTAATCGATGCTTGTTTTGTTTTCTTCCACCCGTCTTGGAAGCAGCTCAGCCTGTGAGTACGAGGTTTGCATAAAATCCCACGCAGTGACTTATTCTCTCACAACAGAACCAAGAAAAGGAAGGGTTAGGTTATGTGTTTCACATCACAACGAAATGCAAAAGTATCTGCAGTCAGACATTATCAGATATCTAAAAGCGTATTTTTACAGACATTCACTTTCATTGCATCATCTTATGAGCAATCTTCGTATAAAAAGGTGAGTTATAACTCAGCTGCAGTCATGCTGAAACTGTAACCATCTTGCAGATGAAAAACAAAATCCACGACTTAAACTGAGGTCTTATGTGTGACCTTCTGTGTGCTGTATGGGTGAACTACACAAGTGTTGGAGCCAGAGAAAGCAAAGGGAAATAATATTCGGAGACAGCCTGATGGGAACCATGAGACCATGAAATGGAACCTCAGTTCTAGTGTGTCAGCTGGCCAATTTTCCACCGCGTGAGGTCAGACAAATTCACAGAAAGCTTCCCGATGGCTTTGTGTAAAATTTCACAGGAGGGTAATTCTTCAGAAGATCTCTCAGGATTGTTGTGGCTGCACGTGTCAGAACCTTCACTTTCTTTTTCTGTGTTCAAATAAAACATGTTCAGTCTCAAACCAACACCACTTTTATGTGTTTGTGTGTTTGTGAAATGCAAATGGACTGTTGTCGTCCTAATATTTGCACTGAAAAGAAACCATCTGTCTGATCCATGTGTGCTGGATCAAAATCTCGATGCATTCATCGTGTGCCAGACTGTGATTTCTGCTAGACACGAGAGTTATACCAAAACGCAGCGAGCGTCTCTGATTGTCCCGATATTAACTTGTGATAGAAACGGCGACATTTTGCACACAGCACAAGCATCACCACTGTGGAGATATGTGATATTTAACGTAATAACATGTTTTGTCCAGCAAACAGTCTTGTTTGCTCGTCATGTTAACCGGACACTAACCTTCAGCCTGCGGCTGTGTTGGTGAGATGAACGGATGCGTCGCTGCACAGGCTGATGGATGGTTTGCATTAACAACCACTGTTTTTCTTTGCCTTCATGCACTCGTTGTAATATAGTCAGTGATGAGTTTTCAGGTGGTTGCATAAGCTCCTTGTGCTGCTCTGCACACACACACAGACACACACACCTCTACAGCACTCTGCATGTGACTCCTGTTAGCTTCAGCATCTCCAAACACGGGACGAGCTCTTCACCTCCTCTTTACTGATCAGTTATTTGTACTGTGACTCAGTCAGGATACATACAGGTAGCAGGTACTGTTGGTGGAGTATACATTTTCATTTAATTGTGGGAAACGACTGAGAATAAAATCACAACTGTGATATTACAGGTTATTACAGGTCATGTATAGCACACATTAAATGCTGGGACAGTCGTTACTCCTGCTGCGTTCATGTTGACAGTGTTGATACTGACCTCTCAACTCTCTGATGAATATCATGTGATTTTTATTTAGTGTAAAAGTGCCAATGATATTTTTTTTAATTGATCTCAAAGTAGCATTTAAAGTATTACAGTAAAACTATGAAATGAAGGGAAACCTTTGATACTGGTGCTTCTTCTGAGGTAATTTCTGTTTGACTAATTAGGATTTCAAAATTGTTCCGTTTTCTTTTTTCTTGCTTGTTTATTTTCTAAACCGATGTTTGATTTCAGTAAAGATGAAGCTTGAAGGTCGGCTGTCAGATAACCAACTAACATTTCTGCAGAGCAAATAATTATTGGAAATGTCAAACGCTAAACTGACTTCTATTTATACAAGGAAGCGGTAACACACAATTCATAATTAATTACTAATCACACCCTTCAGAATGTGGAAAAGGCATGCGAGACAGCTTAAAAGGTAATTACACTGTGATGGGTTTTTTAGTTTCAGTCACTTTGTGGTTGCTCGAGCCTGCAGACACATTTGGCCTCACTGCGTTTAGAATGACATCCATATTGTGCAAAAAGGTTTCGTTTGACGCTTTAAATCTGCAGGATTTATGGAGACAACCTACAATTTCCCTTCGTTCTGAGGAGCCACTATAATCCCAAACACACTGTCTAATAATTTACACTAACTTAATTATGAAATCACTTGGTTGGTATTTAGGAGGTTTTTCTCCTTGGATCCATCTTTTTACTGTTTGTGCTAATAACACGTGTTTTTCTTTATGTTTGGCTGTAGCGAGCGATGAGACTGATGTTTGCTACAGAGGTGCACCGAGTGTCTGTGAAATATCAATACTTTGCATTAAACCAGTGTGAACACAGTGGAGACACACAGCAACACAAAGGAAACTAGAGCCACACTGAAGTGTTTGAACATTGCATTAATAGTCTTCACTCACTGTCTTTAGGGATTCACTAGCTTGCGAAGCTATTAGCGTAGCTCTTAGCGTAGCTGAATCACTAGCAGTAAGGCTTCTTCATCCGTCCTCCTGCACTTTCCTGCTCAGTATGTTAAATGTTTAGCTGTTCCTTGGGCTCCTTTTGAAACAGTGATACTTATAATATGGCCTCTTTATAGCTGTGGAGGCCAAGCTCAGCGAACCAAGCTCTGCACCCTTGAACAACCAGACCCTTGTTCAGGTTCAGGCAAAGTTAACCGCTAATAGTTAGCTGTGACGTTCTCCTTTATCTTATAGTGGACAGAAATTATTTTTTGGTACAAATAATTTGTCTGGCATCTTATTTGATGCAGAGCAACTATATAATTGGTCCTGCTTGTCTGTCTGTTTGTTTGTTAGGAGTCTTATCAGTTTTCAAGAGCTCGAGCTAATTTAATTTTGGTGAAAATAAGTCAAGGTTAAGTTCACATTAGCTGTAAAAATTAAAATGTCATATTATCATTTGTGTTGCAGCATCACTGCATATGACTCTGGATACTGTGGGTGCTTAAATTAAAAGTACTTGACTCCCTGGTATAACGCAAACAGGGACCTTAAAGCAGATCAACAACCAGCCATCAGCACATCTATTAGAACTCCTAGCACTGATTTATACTTTGATGTTAAACATGATCAAGAAATGTCAATTATCAAAGACAGTAACCACTGATCATTACTATTATTATTGCCATTATTATCATAGTAGTTGAATCTATCGTTCGCCATATTTGCTGTAGCATAGGTTGTGATAAATTGTTTCTTAGGGCTGATGGCTGAGCTAAGATGATTCACAGTAACTAAAGGACGAGAGTAAAGAGCAGCATTCCTGTTCTGTTCCTACTGTGGATCCTGACTATCTGACATCATTTAAAGGCTTATTGGACAAGCGAATGGAAGTAAGACAAATAATAATAATTATTATTATAATAATAATAATTATTATTATAATAATAATAATAATTATAATTATAATAAT
>NW_005187536.1:1381091-1387934 GCF_000239375.1 Pundamilia nyererei | reverse complement strand
GGGGGCCAAGCAGACTGTTATATCTGAGTCAGGCTCAGTCAGATCAGGGAGATTTATTCCTGTGCTCTGCCGTGGTTTAACTTGGGGCCACCTTCTAAACCAGTAATAAATCACGACGCTCCTCATCTGAAACCTTTGTTTCCTTTACTTCCCTCATGTAATTTCTTAATTTATTTTTGGTGAGACTTCAGGCGAGAGATATATTTGGGAATAGGATCAGACAAACGGTCACACACACACACACACACACACACACACACACACACACACACACACACACACACACACACACACACCTGCTTTCCATAACCTAAGAGGACATAAAGCTGCACTTCTATCCTTTATTAACCTAATTTCTCAATGATTTTTTGTGACTGTGGAAAAACGGAAAGCATTTTAATAATGTTATATGTTATATGAAATTCAAACTTTGGACTCACATCGTTGTTGTTTCTTGGTTGCCATGAATCACAGACCATGAAAGGATTTATATATTTATTTTTTTACGTTAACATTAGGACATGAAAAAAATGTAAATTCTGCAGAGGTCAGTCTGAGATGTTGGCAGTGAAAAAATGTGCAGGTTAGCATTGCTGGGCGAGGAGATAAAACCATGGAAACTAATCTCACAGACTGTGTGTGAGTCTGTCAGAGCCTCAGTTGGATTGTAAAGAGGCTGAGAGTCGGGAAAAGCAAAACGACAACATTGCCTTTATAACTTGTGTTGGAAGTCTGAGGTGAAAATAAAGCCCATTGTGTAGTTCCATAATGGGTGAGATTTGCCCAAAAGATCAGCAGCAGCTGCGGTTTGAATTTAAAGAGATCTGTTGAAAATAACATTTTCAAAACACGTCAATAATTTGCTTCAAATGTGAAAACAGTTCGCCTGATCTAAACTCCAGCCTGATACCAGCCGAGACAAAAACTGCAACAACAGGAGAAAAAATATTACAGTTAAAAAATATTCTATACAAATAATATTTCAATACAACATATCTCAGAGCTGACAGTTTGAGTTGCTGAATTTTGGCAGAAATAATAATTATAATAATAATAATTATTATTATTATTATAATAATTATATATATAATTATTATAATAATAATAATAATTATTATTATTATAATTATTATTTCTGCCAAAATTCAGCAACTCAAACTGTCAGCTCTGAGATATGTTGTATTGAAATATTATTTGTATAGAATATTTTTTAACTGTAATATTTTTTCTCCTGTTGTTGCAGTTTTTGTCTCGGCTGGTATCAGGCTGGAGTTTAGATCAGGCGAACTGTTTTCACATTTGAAGCAAATTATTGACGTGTTTTGAAAATGTTATTTTCAACAGATCTCTTTAAATTCAAACCGCAGCTGCTGCTGATCTTTTGGGCAAATCTCACCCATTATGGAACTACACAATGGGCTTTATTTTCACCTCAGACTTCCAACACAAGTTATAAAGGCAATGTTGTCGTTTTGCTTTTCCCGACTCTCAGCCTCTTTACAATCCAACTGAGGCTCTGACAGACTCACACACAGTCTGTGAGATTAGTTTCCATGGTTTTATCTCCTCGCCCAGCAATGCTAACCTGCACATTTTTTCACTGCCAACATCTCAGACTGACCTCTGCAGAATTTACATTTTTTTCATGTCCTAATGTTAACGTAAAAAAATAAATATATAAATCCTTTCATGGTCTGTGATTCATGGCAACCAAGAAACAACAACGATGTGAGTCCAAAGTTTGAATTTCATATAACATATAACATTATTAAAATGCTTTCCGTTTTTCCACAGTCACAAAAAATCATTGAGAAATTAGGTTAATAAAGGATAGAAGTGCAGCTTTATGTCCTCTTAGGTTATGGAAAGCAGGTGTGTGTGTGTGTGTGTGTGTGTGTGTGTGTGTGTGTGTGTGTGTGTGTGTGTGTGTGTGTGTGTGACCGTTTGTCTGATCCTATTCCCAAATATATCTCTCGCCTGAAGTCTCACCAAAAATAAATTAAGAAATTACATGAGGGAAGTAAAGGAAACAAAGGTTTCAGATGAGGAGCGTCGTGATTTATTACTGGTTTAGAAGGTGGCCCCAAGTTAAACCACGGCAGAGCACAGGAATAAATCTCCCTGATCTGACTGAGCCTGACTCAGATATAACAGTCTGCTTGGCCCCCGTGGTCGAGTCCACTGGCCTTTGGTCATGGCACTATTTAATCTTCACTCCTTCAGCTAAGCTAAAGCTTGGATAATCCAGAGTCCCCTCACATTCACACAGGGTTTCTCCAGCAAACCAGTTTTCACGGTGAAGCTGGATCTCCATCTGTAGCTTTGGAACTATTTGGAAAGACAATGTGGGGCGAATTATGCTGAGCAAACAGAGCATTGTCTAATATCTTGGGGGAGATATGAATTTCTGCAAGAAGTGAATGACGATCCATCCAGTACACGCCAGGTTATTTCTCCAGAGTGCAGAGCCGCACATGTGAATTTGTGTGGCTCTATGAAAAGTGTGAGGATCCACAGTGGGTGTGGTGCATCGTTCAATCATGAATCAGATATTCTGCCTGGACCAAGAACCTGACATCTTCATGGATAAACACTGTTGGCTTCATTGTATATGAAATGCATGATTTCATTTATGACACGTCGCTTTCTTTATTTGACCTCTTTAGATCAAACCTGAAATGCGTAAAACACCCCACCTTCTAATATTTGCTTATTCATGCAGTCATCTTTTCTTTGATGTCTCCTTCTAATTGCCATTTCCTTTTGAAGTCATGATAAATTAAATGCTCAGCTTTGATTTCAGCCGGAGTCATTTCATCTTTGGAGCACTTGGTTTTGGTTATCTCCCTACCTCGGATGCACCGGGGAGGACCGTCCTCGGGTATAGCATCATCTGACTTACATTTTTAGCCGTACTTTATTTTATGCAAATAAAGGAACCTGGTGCCTGACAGCATTTCTCTCACTGTCCAGGTGTTACTCACAGTTTATGACCCTCGTCAGTGTTTGGAAGTGTGTGTGCGACGGGGTCGAGGGAGCCAGAGCGGCAGACAGAGGACATGTAATTGAATTAGTAATGATTGAGTTCATTGACACACACAGTCCTAATCACCTAGCATTTAAAGGACCCTTGAGTAATGGCCATGGTTTGCAAGAGGGCAGATGGATAAGCAGGATAGTCTCAGTGGGCTAAATGTCAAAGGCAGACATAAACCCCCCGATGCCCACACGTATCTGCGTCCTTGCACAAGAACACTGTGAAGGACAAACCCCGGCCCACATTTAATTTAAAGTAGACTGTATGTGATATTTTTTACCAAACAATAAATAACAGTGTTTTTCTCCATCGCTTTCTTCCTTTCAGCATTTGCTTGCATTAAATTTCATCAGCTAAATTCCCATTGCGCACTTACAGCAGCCCAAAGACAAAAGTCTAGTTTACAGCTGTTTACAGAGGTTTAGTGCAACACTGTAAATCTAGGGTGAGTAGTTTGACTAGTTTGTCCTGATTTTTTAACCTCAACACATCTCAGCTTGTTTAAAATGCACAGCATCTGCCTCTGCATACCAATGCTCCCATAAATTAGTCTTTGTTTCCACCTCCAAATACTCGCAGCAGGTCTCTGAAGAATTTCAATGTTTTTCTTTTTATACGCCCATCACATAAGATGGTGAAGATTTGCATAAAATATTTTGGTTATATGTGCATCGTGTGCCAAAAGAGTTTCGTAGAAGAAAACAGTGTCGCGATGATCATCAGCTAAAAGCCGTCTTATTGCTCTTATTCCCAGCGAGCCTGACAGGAGCTGTAAAGGACAGACGTGGCCGTTATATTCATGAGGAACAGAGGAGCTTCAGAGCACAGAGCTTGGATTCCAGCATGAACTTTAACAACACAACTTTACTTAAAGAGCCACTGTCTTAACACCAAAGCTCACAGAGCCACAAAGCATCACAGAGCTGCAGACACAGAAGACAAAAAGATTCAATCACGCTGCTCCAACACGCCGCGGCCGTAACCGCAGCTTATTACAGGGGATAAAACGTTGGAGAAAGGGGAACAAAAGGGCTCAGCTGGAACAAAGAGACTTTGAACAACCTTTTATATGTTTTTTAATATGCGACTTATGGCGTTTCAACCCATTCACACAAACGCAGTGATAAAAGTATAATATCTAATAATTGATCCCTTCAGCAGAAATTGACGGCCTTGGGCTGAATCAGCTTGCTTTGGTGAGATTAGCTGATGTCCGCTTCATTTAACAAAGGCAGTCGTGGGCTAACAAACAGCCCAGGAGACGGTTTGGGGCGGCTGCTCGTAAACAACATATGTGACCTTTTTGAAGGTTTTTTAAACTAAAGTCCTCACAAACAAAACTTTAGTCTGTCTGTGCAAGTGCACGCAGTGAGTGAATGTCCCTGAATGTCCCTGGGGGTTCTTCTCCTCCTTTATTTCCCTTCATTAAGACGCTGAAATGAGCCCTTCTTACACCACACGCTCCACCTATCACCTGTGATACTCTGTTGATGCCATGCACAGAGCGCTGAGGAATCCACTTCAACTGGCATTTTGTCAGCATGCAATTAGAAGAACAACAAGGACCTAATCTTGATGAACAAGAAAATCACACATTTCACAAACACACAAACTGATTTCCACACTCACAGAAGTGTGAAGGAGGAGGTGGGTGGGAAACAGCCACACCTTCACTGTAACAAGTCTGGACAATGAGGATGGATCATATCCACACAGTGGGAACAGACGACACACACATAGACAGATAGATATATAAACTGAACTAACATAATTATTAATATATTTTTCTTTCTTTTCTGTTTTATGAACTCAAACCTAGATTACACGAACAATGTTTAAATGCACATGGAGAGGTGTGACTTTAAGTATTTATTGTGTCCTCTTTTTTCTTACCTCTGACAGAGTTTTTTAGAGAAAGTTGTTCACATCTTTAGCTCAGTAGCTTTTTTCGGTTAAAGATAACGCAGACCTGCAAATATGCATTTCCTTTTTTCCAATTCTCCGCCGAGCGTCTGTGTTTCAGGTCCAGAGGAATTACACCGCCTGGCTGAAGATAGGAGTAGAAATCAGAGTTGTGCATGCATGCAGAGTTTCATCTGAATGTGTGTGTTTGCTTTGTGTGTGCATACAGTTTCAGTCATGGAGGTTTGGGCAGAAATCCCAGTTAAAAGTCGACAAACAGCAAACCAGCAATGTCACTGGGAAGGGTTTGTGCTGTAGAGGCATTTTACAGGCTGACATCAAAAGCTCTTCACAACATCATCAACAATAATAACAATAAATAAATGTAAATGATGACATTTGGTCGATCTCGTGTTCACGGTCGTCTCGTTGTGTTGTTTGCTTCCAGCGGGACTATTTTTACATAATTCATCCTTTTTGCACTTTCAGTGTCGTCAAAGCCACGCAGAGAGTTAACCTCATGTTCTGTTTCAGACTGACCCAAATTTCATGTGCAAACTTATATTTTTAGTGTTATTTATTTATTTGTTTGTTTTTTCAGACACACACAGAAAAAGATTTTTTGTGGTGGATCACACTTAGTAAGACAGCAGAGGGGAGGTTAATGACTTTCCTAATCAGGGCATTTGCTCTTTTCCACACAGCACTTCCTGGTTCTGAATCACATGCCATATATCAGCCAATCAGAAGCTAGTAGTTCTTCACCTTAGGTAAATGTAACCAAGATACGCCGGTGGATTCAACAGATTACAGCAGGTATTAAAAATCTACTCATGCAAACATAGTTACTCCTGTAACCATCATAAACTAATCGTTTGTAAATGAACTAAATTATGAATATACTTAATTTGGAGTGATCTAAAAAAAGCAGCCCTGCAGGACTGTATGTATATTTAAATCAGGTTAGGATTCTGGACCAACTCCCAGAACTTTTTTATCACTCCTCATATTGTTTGTTGGACCTGGAGAGCGACAGATGCACTTTGAGCATTAGTGGGCTGAAAGCGAACGGGTAGTCGAACGGGTACAGGGTTTTGCTTTTACTCTGCCCAAAATAAATTAGTTATTTAAAACATAAAAGTATACCACAAATAAATAAATGAGCTGAACGGAAAAAAACTAAAACAGGTGTTTCAGCAAACCGAACCCAGAGTATTAAATTTATGAAAGAGACCATGAAGGACCGTTGGCTCAGTTCTTCTCCAGAAGCAAAGACAGCACCAGCAAAATGTTGCTTACCTGCAGTTTTCCATAAAAAATACATTTGATTTATTTCTTTTCTTTCTTCTTCACGTCTGCACCTGCAGGTTAATTTCCTGCATCAAACTAACATGTTTGTGGAGAGCCTGCTGAGCCCTGGTATATGCCAGACCTTCTCAAAGTGTGGGGCCCGCCCCCTAGGGGGGGCGCAGAGCCATGGCGGGCGAGGAGGGGGTGGGGGTGGGGGTGGGGGTGTATGAAAAGGGGGGGAACAAAACGCTTGGACACTGCTAGCACGGGGCGCCTACAGAAACGCAAAGCAGGAGATGAATATGTTTCCAAACCAACTTCATTCTAAGCCAAAGACTAGAAAACATGGTGAAGCAAATGTTCCCTTTGGCTTCACCTGCACAGGTGCCGAGGTAGGTCTCCTATGGGCTCAAAATGTGGTCATAAATATTTTGTACTTGTAAAAAAGATTTGTATGTGTAAAAAAAATTTGTGTGTGGACTTAGCCAAAAAAACCCTGCAAGTTACAAGTACGGATTTTTGACCCTATTTTATTTCCCTTCATCTGATTGGTCAATGTCATGTCAATCACAAATGTAACAATCCAATCAGAGAACAGATGGGTTTGGCTGTCG
>NW_005187536.1:1374949-1379962 GCF_000239375.1 Pundamilia nyererei | reverse complement strand
GCTAGCAAAATAAGTTTGGGACCACTGGTATTTGCTGATGTGGTGTCAGACAGTGTTACATTAGCCACTCAGGCCACCGTACCACAGAAGGACAGATTCATGGCTCCAGTCGGTGAAGGTGCACAGTGAGGATGTAAATATTGTAACACCAAAAAACAGGCAGACAAAATAGGTCATATTTAGGTTAATAAGTGAATCCTGTTCATTTGTTGTCTTTTTCTGTATTTTATAGGGACTTGAAGTTTGTCTGAAAAACAACGCAGGTATGAGTAATGCTGTTTTTGATGTATCCACAGGTCAGCTGGGTGTTTTTCTGCCGTCAGTGGGATCTGACTCCACAGACTGGCTCTGTTCTGGGTTTTCTGAGACGTCACTTTGAATACTGTTCGTGTCCCCAGGATGAACCTTGAGCTCCATCAGATGCAAATCTCCAAACTCCAAATCAAAGTATTTATTTTTGTCCGTGGAGCTGATATATAAGGTATTCATGTCGTCTGCATGAGTCCAGAAAACCCGTGCAAAGCTCAACACGAGCCGAGAGAAGACAAAGTTTCAGGTGTGGAGCGCTGCTGGGTGGTCAGCGGTGAGAAGATATATGATGGGTGAAGATGCAGAACCAACCAGAACGCTGTGAGGGAATTATGCTAACCTCAGTTTCCTTCTGTTCAGACCAGCTGCAGATGAAGGATGATAACATTCATACCTCTGAAATCTTTCATCTTGAGACACTCCAGAGAAGAAGAATCACTGCATGTTATGTTTCATATATTCTATGCTTCCTGTAGCTGTGTCCTTATTACAGCAGGCTACAGGGTTTTTTGTCTTAATTACAATTTAAAATGAAAATATATTTTGGACCTTGCTGCATAGAGAGGATTTCAGCCTCTCTGCTCTTATCTCACCTGCTTCTACTTTCAAGGTGAACGTGAGGTCATTGCTGAAAGTTGCCCTGACTCCACCTTCACTAATAAATGATCTCAGTTTCACATTCTTCTGATTTGTGATCATGCAAGTTCCAAAACTGTTCAAATGTGCTGTTTACGGCGCCTTGTGTTTGTGTCTGTAGATTTTACCCGTCTGTGTTCGATTTCAGGGAATTCGAGTCTTCAAATGTGGCCACGGAGCACTGCAACAATATTTTGCACCCTGAATGAATCACTTCTCGAGACACTGCAATGAAGCAGGTGGTGTTGGACTGATTCTTGATGTGTAACAGGTCAGAGGCTGGGAAAGTTGAATTTTATGCAACAGGGCTAAATCTGCAAGCTGCAGAGTGATTCTCCAAACGTCTGAAAAGAAAACCTGCAGTCTGTTTGGACACGTGGCTGCACTGAATGTCAAAAACAGTTGTGACAGGACTCACTTGTATGAGCGTACCCTCTAATAAAAGTAAGAAGGTTGGTTGATTATTAACACAAAAATGAGTAGCTGTTATTGCATCAGTGTGGTGGCGGCATGTGATGTTTTCTACTGAGTTAGATTGTTGACTTCTTCTTGAAACCCAAGAAAGAAGAAGAAGAACGAGCAAACATGCAGCTGGAGTCCACCCCATCATTAATATAACAAAGGCCAAATAAAGAATACTGAACATGCCTTTCTACAACACCATTATATATTATAATACAATTATACAGACAAGCTTTTAATGGATTTGTTGTTTTATACTTTTATTGTGAAGTGTGTGTGATTTTTATCTGTGAAAGATTCTGTAAGTAAATTTGATTCAGTTGCAAATGTTGATGGTTTGAGACGTGTACTTTACAGGGATGTAAACGTAGATTTCAAAGATTCAACATATTTACTTCCCAAAGAGATCTGACTCATATGGGGCATAAATAAGATGAAATATTAGATTTGGTGCTTGGTTACTTACTAATTTATTCTTCAAGTAACTAATTTCTGTATTCTTTTTCTCACATTGTTGTGGAGTTTTACAGTGTTGGAGTCAAAACCTGACTGGGCCAATCCAACACACTGTGTTTCCTGACACGTGTGGTTGGTTTTTGCCAAAAATGGTGCCGTGCATTATGGTCGAACATCTCTACTGTGCTGTTGTCTGTCCAAACAACACTGTTACACACATTTTGTGTTTTCAGGTGCATCTGTGCAAACCTAAGCTGTGCTGCCATGTTTCTTTTTAGACAGAGGAGTTTCTCTCCGGCAGTCCTTCCAAACAAGTCGTACTTGAGTGTTCTTCAGATTGCATAAACGTTAACATGCTAACCGAGCCTGCAGAGTCTGAGTTCTGGGGTTTGCAGTTTGCACGGTTTGACTTTAGGGCGAACGTTCTGGAACATTCAGTCCTGTGTTGTTTCATCAACACATACGTGAATGCTCCAAACCAGAAAACTGCCAAAAGCTCTGCTCTTATTACACTTGATGATCATTAATTAATCAAGTGATTGTGATTAGCAGCAACTAGCTGCTGCTTACAGTGAGATTCATATGTAATCTTCTCTGTTTCTTTCCCCCACAGACCTTGGATATATTATATTGATATTATGCAATAAAAGCAGTTCATGCTCAAGTGTATAAATGTGTCTTTATCATGTGAAGGCTGACAGTTAATAGCATCACAAGAGGCACAAGCTCCAATATTTGTGTTCAGGCAGAAAGAAGAAGGCACAGCAGACTGTTAGCGATAGCATGCAATCAAAGTATGATTTGTTTTGAAGCATGACATCCTCTCTGTATACTAATTACCTGCACGTCACACCCGCTGCTCACTATCAGTGTCTGTAACCTCAGACCGGGATTCACACCTGGAGCTTGATGCTGCAGTCTCGTGCACTGAGACCAAAACTGCAACAGTGGAAGAACACAACACCCCGCTCCTCGCTTTAACATAACACACGCTGCACGCCGCGCATGCAAACAGAGAGTACCGTGGAATACATGTGGCAAAAAGCAGAGTCTGGATTTCTTACATTATGATGAAGCAACAGACAGCAGAGTTGTGAAAGCGCTGTCAGACATTAACTCGGACTTTGGGGCTGCTGAAAGGTCTCAGTCTTCCATTCTACCCGTGGCAGTGCCTGAGCCAATGAGATAAAAGCTTCTGTGTTTGTGAGAGCCAATCAGTAATACTCTGAAGAGACCCAAGCCAATTAATCTCTCTGGTGACACGAGCTTTGGAGGAATGGCCTGGTTAACTCCTGGTGGCGTGCTGAGTCTTCATCGAAGCCCCGCTGCTTCCCTTTCATCTCGTGACAGACAAAACCGACGTTCCCTGCAGCAGAGCGAACTTTGAGAGGTTTTGTCTCTGTTTGAAACTCTACCTGTTCTTTCAAGCACTGAAAAGACGAGCTCTATCCTGGAATCGCTTCAACAATCTTTTGAAGAATTTGCTGTCAGAATAATTTATGCATGGGGAGTACGCAGCTACTTACTGCATCTTTTCAGGTCTTTTTTATTTCTGTGTAGTGAATACTAGACTAAGTGGCAGACCAACATGTCTACTCTCAAACCTCCCGGTAGATCAAAGTGAAGGAGACAGTCCTCCGCTTCTGGATGTCATGTTGAATCGTGCCCTTTATCCTCAGCGTCTTGGAGATCCTCACAACAAGGATCCTGGGTCTAACGGTTTGAGTCGGCCTGAGGCAAACAAGCACCCTCAATATACAGTACTGTCAATTATAGTGACTGAATCAATGGAGTCTTTGGTGCTAAATGATATGAATAAAACAAGCATCGTAACCACGCTCGACACCATCTCGCTTCATAGCAAACACTGGGATTTCTTGTTTATTTATTTATTTCGTTTAATTATGTGATTTGATTGAAATGTAATTCATTTAGACAACGAAGCCAATTGCACACTTGAACTCATAAGCACCAATCGAGTACGTCTCTCTGCCAGCACAGCTGTGGCTCCAGCAGCCAGATTAATGCTGTAAACATATGGTAATGTACACAGGGCTGTTCAAGGTGTTGGCTGTCACAACTGCACCGAGTGGGAGGAAGAAAATATCGTTAAGGCTCGTGGTTCGATACGAGACCGCACTGTTTGGAATAAGAGTGACTTTCACAGTTTTGCAGACACTTTTCTAAACAATGAATTTTAAATATTGCGTTTGGACTTCGACTGGCTAGACGGGCACAGGGATGCACCATTCGTCGGGTAAATACTAGGGGTGCAACGATACTCGTATCGATATTGAACCGTTCGATACAGCGCTTTCGGTTTGGTACGCATATGTATGGAACAATACAACATTTTTTATTTGTTTTATCAACTTTCCTTCTGACGATGCTGTCTGTGTTGAGCGCTCAGTGGATCTGCGCTCGACTACTCCGCCTAGGCTGCACTGTCGAGCGCAGTTCCACTGAGCGCAGCGCAAGCTAGCAAGACAGAAGCTAAGCTCCTTGCAACATGGCAAATTGAACCTCCCCCACCCTCATTCAGATCTGGCTTTTGGAACTATTTTGGTCTTCATGTGACGTATGACCCTGAAGGTAAGCGAGTCATGGACTAAAGTAAAACAGTATGTTGGATGTGCCACGCAATGCTCAATTACATGGGTGGGAGCTAGTGTGTTAGCGCAGTTAGCTCGTTAACGTGTTGACACCGTCCAGCCCCACGCACGGGGCGATCCGATTAACGCTGACAGCACTAGTGGGAACACAACGAATATGACTGCACATTTACGCCGACATCATCCTAGTGCAAAGATCCTGCTCTTACGTTAGATAGTCATGTTAAATCTCTTGTTCAGTCCTGCTTTTATCATTTAAGAAATATCTCTAAATTGAGCTCCATAATTTCCTATACCGAACTCGAGATTGTTATTCATGCTTTTATTTCATCACGATTGGACTATTGCAATTCCCCGTTTACTTGTTTAAACAAAGGTTCCTTGGAGCGTCTGCAGATCGTTCAGAATGCTGCAGCAAGACTTCTGACGAAAGTTTCTAAATATTCACATATAACACCGTTGCTTAAGCAGTTACATTGGCTTCCTGTCGAATCTAGAGTCCATTTTAAGATTTTGGTTTTAACTTTTAAGGCTCTTC
>NW_005187536.1:1373118-1374837 GCF_000239375.1 Pundamilia nyererei | reverse complement strand
CCTACTTGTCATTCAGTATACGAGACTGAAAACTAGGGGTGATAGAGCTTTTGCTACTGTGGCCGCTCGACTTTGGAACTCCCTTCCTCAGGACCTACGATCCGTTGATTCATTGATTACTTTTAAAAAACAGCTAAAAACTTATCTTTTTAAAATTGCTTTTTGTTAACCTTGTTTGTTTTTTGTCTTTTAATCTGTTATATCTGTAAAGCACTTTGTGATGTCTATCTAGAAATGTGCTATATAAATAAAATTTTACTTTACTTTACTTTTACAAGTGGAAGCAGACAAAAACAACAAGCACGCATGCTACAAACTTTACCCGAGTCATTTAGACAGCCGTTAGCACAGGATTCTCCTTATGGGGACCTGATATGTTTAATATGCTGCTGAGAATATAGCCCAGAAGAAGCGTATAGTAGAGCTTTTATTTTGAAAGAGCCATTTCTCTGTAATAAACTCTCTTTTCCAAAGATGAGGGATTCCTCCATCAGATAGATTATTTTTTATTACTTTGTTGTTTCAGCAACATTAAATTTTAAAAACTGTACTTTTGAGTTAAAATATATATTTATAATTTTAATAAATGACAAATGAAAAAAGCATGAACATCTTTTTGTATCAAAAAAATATCGAACCGTGAATTTTGTGTATCGTTGCACCCCTAATAAATAGGTGAGTAATAGTGAAGTACTGTAAGGTTTTCCACCTTATTACGAAATGGTAATAATAACAAGTTATTGCACAAATCCTAGTGCTAGTCCTGAGAGGGAGGTGATCCTCATCAACAAGTGATATCTTGTATCAACAGCAGTCAACACTGGAGGCAACAGTGTACAAACAAACATTAGTACTCAGTATAATCTGTACACATATATAGTTTTTAATAACGTCACTCTGAACTGTAACCTGGTTAATTTTTTTTTTTTTCGTGTCCCGTTTGGATCTTTAGCATCAGAATTGTTGTCTTAAGGCCAAGAAAGATGCCAAGCGGATTTATTTTACCAAGTGGATCAGCATGGCCTTGCCATATTGGTCCATTTGATTGACCTTTATTATAATTATGAATTTATTTTATTTTCAGTTGCTACAAACCGGACAGACATGACTGGGGGATAGGACAGGGAGAGAGAATGAAAGAAAGAGAGGGAGAGAGGCCACAGCCCCGTCCTCCAGGGTATGAAGCAGGTATGGAGGAGATCCAGGCCCCAGATATCCAGAGGCCCCAGAGTACAAGGACCCGAGGAGGACCACCAAAGGGTGGTAACCTGGTTAATAATTATATATTTGTTAATGATACCAGTGCATAATGTTACATGTGTGAGAGCCAAACCATCCTCACAATCAGTCTGACATATGAATGAGAACGTGACATAGGGGGGGGCGGAGCAGCGGCGTTGTCTTCACGCACTCGGGGAACGTACCCGAGCACTTTGACCCCGCTGCTGCCCGTCAGGCCTTTCTCCACCTCTGCGCTCCGTCCTGGACAAACCTGCATCAAAGAGAGGATGATTGAAGATAATCTGGTATCCTATCATGTTGAGTAAGATACTTTGTGACACTGTGGAAGAAAATGAAACGCACGTGAAAAGAAACAAAGAGACATAAATGATGTTTAAACAGGAATAAAAGCCCCCGGCTCAGTGTGGGAATTGTCTCTAAAAGGGACGTATCTGCTCTCATAAGAGGTGTGTGTGTCCGTGTGTGTTTGTGTGTGTG
>NW_005187536.1:1364933-1370876 GCF_000239375.1 Pundamilia nyererei | reverse complement strand
GTGTGTGTGTGCATGTGTATGTGTGTGTGTGTGTGCGTGCGTGCGTGTGTGTGTGTGTGTATGGAGGCTCTGAAGCTGCATTTCACAAAGCGCAGTAATTCGTCATCACACTGCCTCCATTTTCAAAGCTTTTCTTCTCAGCAGACGATAACGTGCTGCTTGCTTTCCACACAGATGCTGTCCAGCTCAGCATCGTTGCAGTCACAGCTCGCTCGTCTACAGCTCGACATCACAAAGCTTCTAACACCATTTTGTCACCAAATGTAAATTTTATTTTTTAAAAATCACATCTGTCAAAATGATTATTTGCATATTACAAGTCTTTTTGTGTGTTTTCATTAATATTAAGGTTAGACAACAGCTGTGAAGTTGGTCAAGCATGTAGAATAATATTAAGATTTACAAGCACAACCTCCCCCAGCCCAGTGTTATGAACGAGCATATGAATTTTACGAAGGCTGTGAAGTTCTCACAGCAGCTCCCACTTTAGGTCCAATAGACAGACGTGGCTCTGCTTTTCAGACGTGCTTAAATGCAAAGCTTTTTTGATAAAGCTTATAGTCGGGTCATGGTGAGGTAACCCTGAACCAGTCTATATTAATACTGCTGTGGGCTCCGGCTGGAGGACTTCCCATGATGCACAGAGCTCTTCTCCTCCACATCCTGCTTTTATATGCCACTATTGCACGCTACCAGCTTTTGTCTTCCCTCTCCTGAGGTTGTATTTTGTCCTGTTTGTTGTTCTTGACATTTCCATGCTACTCGTTGCTCCTCTTTAATAATGTAGGTCTTTACCTTACAATCTAAAGTGCCCTGAAGTGACTGTCGCTCTGCTGCTCTCTCCAAAGTAAAATTAAATAACACGGCGTGCCATTTAATACTTTGTTTTCCACACCTTGACCTTGAATTTAACCCGAAGCTCTTTGTATGTCATTTAAAACCAGAGAACTGCTGTGCTTTTTATACACAGTCTGCGATGTGTTCAATGACATTCAAGCCTCCGCTCTGTGCAGAAGGCCGATCATTAATTTGTTGAAACAGGACATCAGCTCTCTCCTCAGGTGAGATTATAATGACGCTGACTTCAAAGCTCTGATGTAAATCCTCTCTGGCTCTGGGCTCAAACCCCAGCTGTCTAAATGCAGGCATCGGTTTTTCACATGACAGTGAATAAAACAAGATTCAGAGGTCCAGCGTACTTTGATTGAAACATATAAAAACAAAGCGATGTTTCCCAAAATCACAGCGGCTGATACGGTGAGTCCATCAGTCCAGTCAGCTGTGACGTGAGCTTACGTGTCCTGAAAACACACGTCAGCCTGGCTGATGGTGACATCATACACTTTATATCTGAGAGCTTATTTTTCTCTTTGGCGGTTAAAAGCTGCCGCTGATAATTACTGTTCAGCTGTTTACAGTGGGACTGCATGGCGCTCATATCCTGCACAGCATGAGGGTGAACGGAGATAACGTGTCGTGGTTCTCGGTCCTTTGAACTCGGTCCAGCATTTAGAGTTTATTGTGTTTCTTGATATTTTGTATTTGGTTTATGTTCATCTTAGTCTGTTTTGACTTTCTTACACTCCCTGTTTAGTTCCTTGATCATCAGCTTCCTCCTTGTGTCTTTGTCCTCTGTGTGTCTGTGTTTCATTCTATGTTCCCCGTCATGTCTCCTCTCGTCTTCCCTCGCTCCCTCTCGTCTGGCTTTCCTCCACTACTCTCACGTTTCAGTCCCGAGTTCCTTTGGTTCCTGTTTTATTGTGAAAGTCTTGCGTTCCTTATTCAGTGTGTTTAGTTTTGTTCCCCTGGTCTCGTTGTGTTCGTTGGGGCTAATTCGGCTCAGCTGTGTTCCCCATCTGTTCCCTCGTGTTTAAGCGCTCTCTCCCTCGTTCCCCGCCGTGCGTTCTGCCTCCCCGCCTGTTTAGTTTCATGTATATTTCAGTTTTAGTTAGTTCTGTGTTTCTGCTCCATTCCTGCCTGCTTCACACGGCTAATTCATGACATCAACCCGTGTGAAGCCTGGTCCAGTCACGCCTTCGCTCTGAGCCAGTCCTGAGTAACACAGCTCTGCATCCTATCACTATCGCTGAGCCTCTTTGAGGAAACTCATTTCTGCTGCTCATCTTATTCTTCAGTCACTACCCACAGTATTTCCCTCTTCAGTTCAATTCAGGCTTATTTACACGGCAGCAACAACAGTTGCCTCGAGGTTGTAAGATAAAGATGTTCTTTCTCTCTGTTCTCTGTTTATTGTCACACTTACATCATTCAGATCATCAAACACATTTTAATATTAGACAAAGATAAACTGAGTAAATACAAAATTCAGCTTCTTAATTATTATTTAATCAACTAATGGAAAAAGTTACCTGGCTGTGTGAAAAGGTGATTGTCCCCTAAACCTGTTGTTGTGCAGTTATGGGAAAACCTTTCAAATCAAACTGATGTTGCTGTGGAGGAGTTCTGGTCCACTCTTCTTTGCATAGTTGTTTGAAGTCAGCCGCATTGGAGGGTTTTCCAACATGTTTAACATCATCCAGTATCTCAAATCCTCACACTGATTCTGGTTTGTTTTTAAAACCATTCAGAGGTGAACTTGCTGCTCTGGGATCAGTGTCCTGACTCTCCAGCTTCAGCTCATGAACCGATGATTCGGATATTTTCTGACAGAGAGCAGAATTTATGGTTCCATCAATTACAGCGAGTCGCTTCATATTTCAGTTTCCCTCTGAGATGATTAAAGAGTGGTTGTGGTTTTGTGGTTTGTGCATCATCGTAACCGTCGCTCTGTGACGCGATGGACTCAGCTTCTCTGGTTAGTCTGAGATCACACTGATCACGCAGCTTTCTGCAGTGACTGAAAGACAACATCTGCACTTTGGTATTTCTGCTTCTGTCATTAGACAGGATGTGGATCAAAGTCCATTTAACTATATTAACTATAACTTTGTTGTGCTCAGCTGGCACAGGCAGGAACCATAAATATGTATGTAGCTGTTGTTGTTTGTAGAGGAAAAAACAGACAACACAATGATTATTGGTGCTCTGCAGCTCATAAAACAGATTAAAACCAGCTGGAACAACATGAAGCAGCTGCTAACCTAATGTCCCAAAATGTGCTGTTTCTGGAGAACCCCTGTAGACGCTGTTACCTCAAAGACTACAATCCTGGAATTAAACCTAAAAGCATTAAAATGGATATTAAATCAACAATACAAAAACCGTCGTGGTCCTCCCGGATATCTTGTGCTAATAATAACTGTGCGCTGTTTATTTATTGATTTATTTTATCCATTTGTATTCTATTAAGGTTGGACGGTAGCTGTGCGGGTGCTGTAATCGATGGGTGTGCGTCTCCCAGTCAGACTCACTGAACTGGACTCAGTTGTGTTTGTGGTGCTGATGCTTCTTGGAGCCTTTTATGCCTCGGCTAATATGATTTTCTGTGCAGTAGGACTATTTGTGCTTCGGGTTTTGTTGCTTTCTATATTGCGTATCACATTAAAAACTAATACAGATGTGTGGGAAGCAGCTGTGGGACACTAATGATATTATTTTTAGAAAACATTTAATTTAAGAATAACTCCAACAAAGAAAGAACCACACCTGCAGAAGGACAAGTAAAGAGATGCTCAGAGTAACAAATGATGTTCAAGTCCCTCTGGCAGAGATGCAGGGAGCTACAGCCCACGGGGATAGCTGGGTGGGCGATAATGTCTTCCCAGAGGCCCCGCTGAGCCCAGCACCCGACTCCCCCATAGGAGAAAGGATAGGTTCAGTGCACGTACACAAACAAGTAGAGTTATTCACCCAAGAGACTCCCGAGCCATGCAGGTAAGACCACACGTGTATCACTTCAATTTATCATTCTCACAGGGCAGGCTTTGCACACACGGTGTAGCTGTGCTAGATCAGCTGATATGAAGCACGGCCAGACACGAGCAGCTCAGCGAAACAGCAAACGTGCCAAACGGGGATTAGGTCATCGTGGCTTACAGCAAGTATAAACAAATGCATAGTTTTGGTATGCGTCCATGCAACGTTTGTCTCGGTTCTGAAAGTCACAGTGTGACAATTTATTCTAAACACTATAGAAATAAATCTGAACTTTATTTGTTGGTGAAGTCATTTCAGACCAATTCACCACACTGATGCAAGAGTTCTCCTCACACTGTTGCTGCAGACACACAAATGTTAGCCTGTTTTATTTAATGTATTCATCTTATTGTTTATATATCCAGGAAACGTGAGGGTTTCTTCGTCAGCGAGCATTCAGCTACACGTGGAAACGTTTAGAAAAAAGGAATAAATACGGATAAAATGAGTCTATTAAAAAGACGTTTGCTGTATTTTTAACGGTGAGTTATATTTATTAAACATCTGTGCAATGAGAGATATATTATAGACGTGTACTACAAAGCATTGCTGAAGACTCCCATCACAGTTACTCTGAGTTAAGCTGAGCTTCCTGCACACTTACAGTCTGATTGCAGCGCGAGTGTTCAGGAGAAGGAGAAAATAGTAGAGTTCACCACTTTTGAGGAGTGGAGACATTATTTCTATTTTTATTGCACAAAAGGACGAGAGCATGATGGTTCCTGGGAGAAACAACTCTCCTGCTGCTGGACCCAGAATCGAATTAACGCCGAGCGTTTGCCGGCACTCAAAGCTTTCACTCGAACCTGAGACTGAGCAGTGGACTCACAACATTTTCTTTACTTGTCAAACGCTCTATATTGTTATATTGTTAGCTGCTAATTATGTGACTCTCAGGCCATGGTATCATGGTCCTGGGTCGTGCGACCCAGTGTTTTGAGTTTTAGTCTATTTTGATGTTTATTGTTTGTTTAGGTTCATTAAGTTATTCCAGCTCATCTGTAATTATATCACCCTTGTGTTAGGTCTCCCTTGCCCTTCATGTGTTTATGTCTGTGTGTCTTATGTTGCCATGTTGGCGTTTCTGTCATCTTCCCCTGTGCTCAGTCTCCCTGGTTCATGCGTCTACCTGTCATGAGTCATGTCTGCGTGGTTATGTCTGATCTCCATGTTTCCTGTTTTACTTTGAAAGTCTGTATTCAATGTCAGTGTATTTAGTTTCACCTCTCCTGTCCTGTCTTTAGGTTCATGTGTGTCAGCTGTGCTCCCATGTGTGGCCACTTCCCCTGATCATGTGTATTTAGTCTCTGTGTTTCATGCAGTCTGTGTCACGTCGTCTGTGTCCCCGCCTCCATGTTTTCACGGTCAGTCTTTGCAGTTATCACCATAGTCTCTGAGTCTTCTTAGTTTGTCACAGTACTAGTTTTCCCAGTTTAGTTATAGTCTAGTTTAGTGTTTGTACACTTTGTCTTCAGCCATAATAAAGGCTCGCTTTCTGTTAAGTTCACTCCCGTCTACTCACCTGTGTGCGCACCTGGGTCCATCACACACACCACCACACGGCCTGTCTCCGCAGACCGTGACACATGTTGTGGTGTTAACAGCAAATACATAAGGTAATCAGTTTAAAAAGAGAAAAAGCCGAGCTCGTGTACAACACCTGCATAAATGGAAGGGCAGCATCTGGAGTACAAATGTGTGCCAAACCAAAGATGCAGCTCAGGCTGCTGCGGGAGATACAGCAGGAGCTGAAAGCTACGTTTTATTTTACCGGTGCTGGAAATGTTTTGCTTACTCAGCAGGAGTTCCTGCTTTTACAGGTTGAAGTACATCCCAGCAAAGTTCGGATTTCATTGCCAACCTCACGGGAATGTTGCAATTATCTGAACAAGAAAATTCAAGTTTCCAGAACTCTTTTCATTCAAAGTTCACATAAAGAGTCTCCAATATTTGGAGTTTTCATTTGTTTTTAACAGTGATGCATTACTTTAAAACAAACGTTATTATATGTAATACTTTGTGTTGGGGCTGTTAACAGTGCCAACACGACAGGGAGTGCAGAATTAT
>NW_005187536.1:1354743-1363623 GCF_000239375.1 Pundamilia nyererei | reverse complement strand
AAAATAGCTAAAACTAAAAACAAACTAAAAACTACTTCCAAAAACATTCAGCTTTGATATTAATGAGTTTTTTGGGTTCATTGAGAACATGGTTGTTGTTCAATAATAACATTATTCCTCAAAAATACAACTTTACTAATAATTCTGCACTCCCTGTTCAGACTGGGATGCTGCTGAGTACGACTGACTGAGCACATTTTAAAATCATGATTCGCTGGAAGGTCGACACCAAGGTCAGCAGAGTCTCTGCAGTCTGGATTTTAATAGTCACAGTTATTAGTTTTGAACCACGAAGTTCCGTTTACACAGAGATGACCACAGTTTGACTAAAAGTAACGAGATTAACGTCATTAAAATTACAGGTGAGCACATGAACTTTGGGGAAAATCGAGGCAGTTAAAAGCTGCAGGCTAATAACGGGCTGGTTCCTTCTGCAGGGTTTAGATGAAGCTGCAGGTAAAGCATGTCTAAGCTGCCTGATTTTTTACTCATCCTCAAAATGCTGCAATCGCCGCACCTCTAAATATGACTCGCAAGGGCACGAACTCAGGTAGCACCAGATCAAAAGCCCAGATTTAGATTAAATCAGTCGATGATGAATTTACAAGGAAAGCAATTTAAAAGGGCCTTAAGAGTTCAGCTTTTGTTTAACATCGGGGAGCGCGCAGACAGTTCAGTGCCAAACCCGAGGGACTGGATGTCTGACAGTCTTCATTTGCTTTGGATCGTCAAATTTGCTCTCATGCTTTAGATTTTAAAAGCTTTACTGGCATGGAGCGGGACTATAAAGTTCACTTCACTATATTAAAATCAAACATTATAAAGCCTGCTTCATGCACCAATTGAAACATAACAAATTCACCCTGGCATCAAGCCGTGTATTACCTTAAAATGAGGGACAATAGTTGGTCATGTGGTGCTTTTTGTGTTCTCGTATGCTGGCAGGTCCTGCTGTGTGCAAACGCAAACGCAGCACAAATCACTGACAATGAGACGTCATACAGTCACATCCATGCAAGACAAATCCACTGGGGGGGGAATGGCGACCTTTGAACCCAAAGCCCCGCCTGGCTTACAACTGTCGCCATCAGCAAGAAACTCGACAGCGCACGCGTCACTGCATGGGCTTCCTGCACCACCCGTAAAAGAAACACGTGTTTAGATGGATGTGGTGTTAAACTATTAGTGTGGAGCAGATATTTATTTTAGCTTGTAGGCTTTTATTAGCCAACGTGTAGTCTTGCTGAGCTTGTGACGCACGCAGTGGGTTTGAAGTCTGGGCGCCAATGATCCTTACAAACTCCGTTCCATTGAAGAGAGCGTTTTAACCAAACGCCATATCTTACAAAATGTTGAGATTTTCTAATACGGGGAAATGCGAAGCAGTTAAAGCAAATGGAGGGTGATCAGTGTGTGCCTTATCTACCTCATACTGCAGAGTTATTCTTAAATTTCTCTTGTTTTCACTTCAGTGCTGCCGACTCACAAATCCTCTGCTCTCTCCGTCTTCTGTTGCCAGACACAGCTGAAGCCGTGTCTCGCCAATTAGAGGGATAGGAGACTCGGAAAGCCTGAGCATGTCTCTCCACATTTCAGTAATAGCGTGGATATGCCAGTGGTTAGGGAAGGGATGTCATATAAAGTACAGTCTGCCAAGAAAATATGTGCAGTGCTGGAAACATAATGATCAATAATTTGCACAGTGCCATCTGCAGATGATTGCAGTCAAAATAACCTATGTGTAAAGACACCATCACCGGACAGGCCGGCTCGCCATCAATCATCGGCATCCAAAGCTTTTTATGATGGCAGCCGCTCACATCATGCTGTCAGCAGCGACTGGAAATCACATGTTTGTTCAGACGATTGGAAATCTGCACCTACTGAACACTTTATATTTACAGCAGGGCAGCTCGACCAGGCTGACTTTTAACCACGCTGTATTTGGTTAGGCAGCACTCATTAATGATGTTCGTTCCTCTTTAAATAAATTAAAGCTCGTCTTTACCTTTGCAGTTTGATTCCATTCTGTGGCATCATCATCCTCACTGCACTGGTTTATATACCAGTGATCACAACATCCTCCACAGGGCACCAGGACCACATCTCCACCTTTGGCCAACTGGGAATCACACATGAACGTAACATGCATGGCTTTGGGAGAAAAATGAACACAGGCAGAGAGACAACATGCAAACCCCACACAGGAAGGTTCTAGCCAATCAGAACTCTTCAGTATGAAGTACTGAACGACTGCGCCATTTAGCAGCTTTTATTATTTCTATTTCTCAGGAGATGAGAAAAAGAAATAATGCCCTTTCCTCTCCTCTCTCCCTTCACACCCCAGTGACCGCCCCTCGCTGAACCTGGTTCTGCTCTTGGTTTCTTCCTGTTAAAAGAGAGATTTTTCCTTCCTGCTGTCACCCAGAGCTTGTTCTTAGAGGTGCATCTGATCGCCGGGTCTTTACCTGACAGTGTGAAGCACCTTGAGGTTACTATGATTGGACACAATAAGGGAAACACTTTACAGAACGTAAGCACAGGCTGCCCACGTCTTATTCACGGGTCGTGTTATAAAATGTTACCAAAGCTCTTTTAGTAACAGTTTGTTTGTGACGGACTGTGGCTGCATCTGCACCTTTATAATGAAGTCACCTGCACCCATATGGAAAAGAAATAGTAAAAACGTATAAAAGACTTAAATAACATGTGGCCTACTTCATACAGTGAATCATAGAAGCCTTATATGATTTACTCATGAAAGTGGCCACTTTCTCATTACTTCATGTATTGTTTTAGTATCCAAAACATACAAGTTTCATTTATATAATTTTTCAAGGGGTCTTTTATCTGTTTTCACTCTTGTATGCTTTTCATACAAGTTTCACACAGGACAGACACAAACTTTATAAGATTCATATAGATCTTTTCCATGTGGGCAGTCATTTGAATAATACTTGTGAGGTGAAATTAGGAACAGAGGTTGTTGCACACTGTTTTAAAGTGTAATGTGATTACAGTAGCCCCAACAGACGTGGTGAAAGTATCTCAATTTATCTTTCAGACTATAGTTTTGAATTCTCCTGACTGACTCTAATGAAAATGAAACCAAGGACAGCACAGCCACTTAGGACGTATGTGCTGTCATCTGGTCAGTGGGTGAGGCAGAGGTTTAGAAGACACACTGTGGCTAACTGACCGGCACTTAGTGTGCTACGAGCTGTGACGCTGAGTGGGTAGTCAGACGCCAGAAGCTTCTGTGGGTCTCTTCTTCTGCAGTAGGATGAAAAAAAAAAAAGTCTGGACAAGCAGTGATAGTTGCAAGAAGTGCATTCATTGCGAGCTAGCATGTGTGCTAACACACAGAGGAGAGCAGGTCATCTACTAATTGGAAGGGAGGTGGTTTGATCCCTGGCTGCTCCCGTCTGCATGCCAAAGCATCCTCGGGCATCCATCAGTGTGTGAATGTTAGAAAGCACTGAGGCACAGAAAACATTAGTGTGTGAGTGGATGACTGAGTGCTGTATGAGCAAGGAACTGGACTGCTGTATGACATGTAATACAAATTGTTTGTAGACATTTCCCTCTTGAAAATGTCATTTCCAACGATATTATGGTACAAGGATGCAGTCAGTTTCAATATTAATGCTCTCGAGTCCTTTTCATAAATCAGGAATTTAAATGTCACGAAGTTTCCCAAAGTTTAAGCAGATGTTTCATGCATCACTTTCACCTGGACTATCAGGACGTTTGTTTGCACTATGGGCTCAAATTGTGGTCATAAATATTTTGTACTTGTAAATCAGTTTTGTATGTGTAAAAAGATTTGTGTGTGAAAATACGTGTGAAACTCTGCAAATTACAAGTACAAATTTTGACCCTGTTTTTCTTCCTTTCAGCTGATTGGTCAATGTCATGTCAATCACAAATTTAACTATCCAATCAGAGAACAGATGGGTTTGGCTGTTTGAGGGGCACTTTTTTTGAACTGCAGGTCCTTGAAGGGTGATACAGTTTGAAGCTGGAGGATCGCTATATAAATATCCGATAGCAGCTAGGTCCCCTAACTTTCAGCAGCTGTTGAAAGGATAAAGTTGTGCTATATCAGTGGTTAGAAACACCATCATTACTTTAGGATTAGTGTAACACAAAGTCAGGGCCGGGACGATTGCTGTGAGTCACAGTGCGCAGCATAAAGGTCCTTTCACATCGGACCAGGATGTGCTGCTAATTTGTGATTGACGTGAGATCGGCCAATCAGATGAAAGGAAGAAAAATAGGGTCAAAATTTGTACGTATAACTTGAAACTTGAGGGCAGAGTTTCACACACAAATCTTTTTTATGCTTACAAATCCTGATTTACAAGCACAGAATATTTATGACCACAGTTTGAGCCCATACCACTGCAAAAAACTGAGTCATAACTGAGACTTGAGAGTAATTTTGTAAGAGTATGTTTTTGAAAAGAACGACATGGCATAAATTTAAGATAAGTAAAACTGTGCTTACTGAAACATGTCTAAAGCATGATGCCAGGGAGACGCTGGTGAGGAATCAGCAGTTTGTCGCACATTGTGCTGCAACAGTGATTCTCTTTGTTCAAGACAACCAGCAAAAGGAAGTGTAATCCAGCGCTGACGCTCACTTCCTTTGTGGCTTCAGCCGTCTCTGTGCTGAAACTACAGCATGTTTTGACACAAAGTGCCACTATAACAATTAATATTTGAGAGTCACATATAATGACCTTGGGTAAGAGAAGACAAATGAGGCGTAGCATAGGTTGACAAAAGCCTCCTGTTTCCACATCAGTTACTTTCATATCTGGTAACAATAATGACAAAAGGATTGAAGCCTCGATGGAAAAAGCCTCGCTGTCTTACTGTAGCTCCTTGTCATTCTCCTCGAGCGCTGTGGGCAGGGCCGCCCTCTCTGCTGGGATAAGGTTATCTTGAATGGAAGAAACCCTCGGAGAAGCAGTATTGATCCAGCCCACAATTTCACACAAAGCTCTGCATTCACCATAAAAATGTTGGCAAGAATAATGTCGTTGCTTCTCATTTGGGGCTTAACACAAAATTCTCAGGAGAAGCTGCTCAATGACTTTCCTTATTTCCTATTCAGGCTCCATCATAAATGTCATCATATGCAAAGAAGGATTTCTGAATGCCCAGCTGCATGCACCAAGCTCAGAGGGCTGAACCCAGCGTCTTGCATTTCACATGATGATCACCTGCGCTGGCTTTTCCCGTCTACAGCAACTTATGAGGACAGGTAAGCAGTTTGAGCTGCAAACCAACCACCGCCTGGTGTTGAGATTTGTCTACGTTTACTTTTACTTGTTTCTTGCATGCTTGGTGTGCACTGTCAGCCTGCTGAGTGGCGAACCCCTTTGATGCACATTCATGGACTAATATGAAAAGTGCAGAAACTGTTATTCTCCTAAAGACAAAATCTTCTGAGTTTAGTATCTTCAAACCTTTTATATTTCTAGTTTTTCCTCACAGCAAAATACCTGCAAACACATTTTTATGAGCCTCATGTGCATAAAGCATTTAACACGCAGTGCTACTATAAATAAATGAAAAACACTGAGCTACAGGATGGACACTACAAACTTTAGACATCTTAGTAAACATTTAGATCAAGAGGATAATAAATCCAAGAAACAGCAAAAAAAGAAAAGATATCTGATAAATAAAATCACAAAAATAAAATGCTGTCTGTCTTTAAACCGGAGCTGATTTGCTTTCCTTCATCCATAACTGAATCCCACTTTAGGCTGCGTGTGAATACCTGACACTCTCACCAAGCTCAACATTACTATTCAAGGATTTACCCATCGTGACGAATCCAGGAATTTTATATAGGAGGCTGCTCGCCCTGACCTTCGAATGTCACCAATGTATTCATCAATTTCAAAGGAACGAGCACAAAGGATGACATTAACATCTGTTGGGTCAGAGATCGCACCTCTGCATACTGCAGACTCTGATTTCCTTCACATGTGTTTAATTGAGATAATCTGATCAGGTGCATAAAACCAAGGTCAGTGAGAACGAAGTGGAGCTCGAGGTGTGCGCACCACAGGCTCGTCCAGTAATGAAGCGGTAAAAACACGTTTGTCCGTGTTATTGAAGGATGTGTTGTCGCTATAACAAACACATCCTCCATATACACATACAGATCAGAAATCTCATCATGCTGTCACATTGTTAGAACTGGAAATAACTGCCTGCGTGGTGATGAGCAGGCGGTAAAGCTGCGAGACGTTTTCTAGCTGTCAGACAAATACAAGAGTGTCCTTGACCTGAACTGAATACAGAAGAAATGCTGTTTTCCAACCATATTTTCATTTTTCCACATTTACAACATCGTTTGACACAAAACATTCTATCAGGAAATAAACAAACTGCAAATATTTTGTTTATTAAATGGCAAACAAATTGTTTTTGTTTGAACCAAAATTCACTCATTTTTTTCAGAAATCTTCCTCTTTATGATGTTCAATCTAAACATGATGATTAAATAACACCAGCTAAGGTTTTTGTTTTTACACCTGTGAATGTTGGTTAAGTAGTTGAGTTTTAGGTGTTCATCCTCTATCTATCTAAAAACGATCTAAATAAAATGTAATATGTGAGCACAGAGAGAAAAAAATATTATATATATTATATTATACTATATATTATGTAATAATATTGTCTCATTGTATATTAGGCTGTTGTGTTCAGACTGTGTTCCAGTTTCAGTAGCACATAAACTAAACCAGTGTAGGACCATGCTGTCTGTGGTTCATTCCTGTAATTAGAAAGAAAAAATGTTCTAATGTTACTGTAACTCTTCTATGTTCATTCAGCAGCATCTGTGATGCTGAAACTACACTGTGGACCAGACGGTCGCCATAATAACATCATTTAAGGAGACACGACTACCAAGAATTTTCACTACACATGTTTGCTGTCACTTTAGAGCAGAGCAGGAAATGAACCCAGACTGACCGCGCTGCACTCAGCTGTTTGGATTATATAGAACTGAAGGTCATGTAAGTATAGCTGTCCTGTTTATAGAGCTTTGAGAAAGTCCTGCTGTTCACCAACTGTGATAAAAGTAACTACAAATGTGGCAACAGTTACTAGAGATAATTTGAAAAGGCGCTGATAGCCTTTGTAACGTTAATGATTGCTGATTATCTAATAAAATATCTAAAACATAAATGCACATTAGTCAACAGGGTCCAGCTCTTATTTTAGATAAGAGATAGTTCGAGATATTGATCTTCACTTCTCAGTAGAACTAAATGTAATTAAGCTCCTCTCTAAATGCTGGATACAAATCAACTACTTGCTGAATATTGGATCCATTTCCAAATTGTTTGATTTTTAATTTATTTCTGACAGAATTTTTTTGTCCCCCACCCCATTCAACCTTCAAACACCCCGATACTGAAGTATAATTTGAGGATATTGTTGATAGCACCTTAATACTTCCTTCATTGACTGTGGGAGAATCCATTCACACCTTCAGATCCTTTTAAAATTACATTTTGTGTATTTTTATCATCGTCTTTGTGAAGAACATTATTTTCAGCTGAACGCAGATGAAATAACAGAATGTTTTGCTTTTATCAGTTCATGTGACCCAGCTGGTCAGTTAGAGATTTAATGAGTGAGGGTCTAAATACCCGACTGTCCTTTTTTGCAGAAAGCAAGCAACGCTGGCCTTTGTGATGAATTGAAACCTCCATTGTCGAAAGAATCACTTGAACCAAGGTTACACTGTAAACCAGATGAGCTACAGCAGACCATGCGCTATTTGAACTGTTTTTCTAAAGGCTAATTTTGTTCTTCATTCCTCCACCATCAGTTCATGACTGTTCATTACAGATAAGTGTAAGCCAATGGAGCTGTGTTTCCTAAGAAGCCAGTAAGCGCGCCTAATCCTATTTTAAAGAGCTCAACTGGGAGAAGCTGGTTAATATCCACTTCAGCCAGAACCAAGGCCTGGAGGTGCTGGTGCTCCAGTAGACCCGGCAGATCTGGACCAGAGAGACAAAGTGTAGCTGAATGGCAAGATGCAGATGGTCTCACGGGCTGTTCAGCACGTGCCACGGTGGAGCTTCACTGGAGGCATCAACAGTCTAGTTGTAAATACATTATGTGTGGCCAACACTGGAGGCGAGGATAGGATCATGGAAGGCACAGATGTGGCAAAAATATAAAACTGCTCTTTAGGCAGAAGTGAGAAAGAAAGGACAAACAGCCAAGGCCAATTAGAATAAAACAGCTGGGGTGGCGGGTAAGAAAGTTTTAGGCTGCTTCTGATTAATAGCTATCAGCCCTCATCTGCCTATTAGACAAAATGTTTTTATGAAGCAATGGTAAGCTATATAACAAAGATGGTGAACAAACATCATGGAAAAATGGCTCCAGTATGTGCTGGTTGAACAATGGGGTGCCATCCCACAGCAGTGACCAGCATAAGGAGGGGCCAGGCTGTTGTGGCTGTGTGTGGTTCTTCCACATGTCATTGAGGCCTCTGTTGGTTAAATGGATAAACTGGTAAATTCTCAAAAATACTCTTTTCTCCAGACGTCAAGCATCCCATCCAACAAATGATCCAAACAACAAAAACAAATTCAATAAGTGAATAAGTTGTTTTGCATTCACAGAGAAGATCTGGAGATTCTCACGAACTCAACTCTGCTCCTCAACCCACAAATGCTTTTTCCCACAATGTGGCGCCATGAGAGTGGAAATAACCAGGCTTCCTACGGCATAAGATTTAGAGCCAAGAAGGATGGATGGATACACAGATAAATAGACGGATAGACGGATGGATAGATAATATATACATATATATATATTAGGGGTGCAACGATA
>NW_005187536.1:1349528-1353239 GCF_000239375.1 Pundamilia nyererei | reverse complement strand
ATATATATATATATATACATGCATGCATATATACAGTATATGCGATAGATGGATGGGTGGACAGACACTCATTTCAATTTAGAAAATAATAAAAAGAGCAGGCCAAAATATTTGTAGACCTTGTTACCACCCAAACTGCCGCCTCCTCTTATATTGCAATGAAAGAGCATTCCACTCTTTGCAGCGCACTCGTCTCATAACACACTGCAAGGAGTACATTTGCATATTTCAAGGGGTGACAATGTCATTTACATAAATTTAATGAGTCTTTCAAAGGAAAAAACACTGGATACCTGCAGAAACAAGCTGACATTGTTCAAAGGCCTTTTTTCCCCTTATTACTGACAATATTGGCCTTGGCTTGCAGACAAAGCACTGTTACACAGATTGTCAGGAGGTTTGACATCTTTGTTATCAGAGAGGCTGTTTTCCTGGGAGGGAAAACGTGCACAGAAGATGGAATTTCATACCCGCTAAATGGGTGGCATAGATAGTTAGCATGATATTGATACAAGGACTTGTTTGCTGGGAGGAGCTGACAATCACCAGGCACTAATACCGGTGTGTCATGGCAACGGAAGTCTGCGGCATTTTGATGAAAGCAGTTCAACTGTCAGTAACAAAATGGGCAAACTAATTACCAGTGTAAGCTGATTTCCTGGTTCACGCTCCCCACAGCTGGGAATGTCTCCAAGCGCACGGCATGATTGTTAAACTAAGAAAAGGTACATGTTCTGGGTAGGTACACCAGAGACAGTGTAAATGAATGGGACTGAGTGTATGGAAATGAAATAAATGTTCCCCTCTTATTGGGAACAGCCCTGTGAATTTCAATGAGGAGACGATGGTCTCTGTGGCAGTGAAAGCGAGGATTAAAAACTCCGAACTTCTTCTCCGTCAATCACGCTCCTAATGTGAATCTATGGCGTGGTGCCGCACAGGCTAGCAGAGGCCTTTTGTCTTCATATTGCCAGATATGAGATCAAAGTCTATGCGATCACTTCAAAGATGACATTTGCAAAAAAATAAACATGGCAATACTTTGCCACGGTCATTTCAGCAGCTCCCCGTTTGTGCTGCTGTGCTCGGCCGTGCATCGCTCGCTCTCCAGAGTCATTTATTAAATACTGATGAAACAATGGTGGCACATAAGCTCTCCTTTGTCAGGCCTAAGCTAAGTTAATTAATTAGCAATCCATGCCACAGTGCCAGGAGGTTGTTGATTGTATCATCCTAAGCCGTCATCCTGTGTAAATTGACTGAGATTGAGATCTAACAAGGCTTTGACCTGGATCCCTTCCTAACAACCTGATGTGTGAAACATTGATGAGGGGATTAAGCTGGAGGAGGCTAGAGGACATGTTATCTTCAGCTCCATTATGTGGCAGTGGTCAGACACGCACTGTGTGGAACTATGCTGTTGATGCGCAACCTTGAGGAGTGTGTCCTTTTAGCTTCATACAAAAAGTCTCCACTACACCGAGTCAAGCACGATAAAGACATGGCATGAATTTCAGATGTCAGTCCTAACTCTGACTTACACAGCGACTAGTGCTTTCTCTTTGTTCCCACAGCAATAATATCCTGAAATTATTCACACAGCAATTCAACATCTTTGAACCTGTTCAATTGGCATTCATTTGCAGTATGTGAGCAATAATATTCAGATGGCGTCTTTTGACCTGCTCGTTCTTTTAATGAGCAAAAAATGCATCTGGGTATCCTGCTACTGTGTCCTCAGTACAAAGAGTGACACTGGTGGTCACACCAAAGTGGTTTTTGAGTTTCCACAGGCCGCCCACTGCTCTGAGGCGCGCTAACTGTTAGGTGAGCTGATCAGGCCCCGTGGGCCCTCAAAGAGGTTAGAAGACCACTCAGTCTCATTTCACATTAGCAAGAATAACGAGCACAGCAGCGGCGTTCACATGCCAGTACACAGCTGGGTGAAGATCGGAGTGCACAGCATCGTGTGCTGTTAGAGCGTCGTGCCACTCTGTACAGCCTCACAGCGGCTACACAACCAGCAAATAACAACAACAAGCATCACAGAGTAATACAAGTGCAATGATAGGTCATAATATTGTGTGATGAATTTGTTAGCAGATCATAAACCTGACATGAGTGAACTGGTGAAGCTAGAAATGTCCACAGTAAATGCATCTTCACCAGCCTCCACATCGTGAACGTTTGTGACATTTCATGAACCAAACAGAGAGAGAAATAATCCTCAGCAGATCAATAATGAGAGTAATTGTCAGCTGCAGTCCTAGAACGAAACACCTTTATTCAGCGTCAGTTATGACCTTTCATTTGTTTTCCCAGTTGTGCCGTAATTACTGGATCTCATAAATCCACATTCAGCTGGTTTTTTCTGTCGAGCGCTACAATTAAGTGCTGCAAAAATGTGCCACAAGATTGTGTTTTTGTTGCCTAGGAGAGGAAGTGTCCCTGATTTCATTCACATGTTGAGTTTGTCCAGCGGTCTGACATTATCCATACGCCCTTGTGGATAACAGGAGGCAGACCTGTGCGATGAATATGGAGGAAACGCTTAATAAAAGCTTCTACTGCCATTATTTAACAGGCTTTGCAGTCTTGCAGTATGCACTTACATTGTATTATTTTAGTCAGCATGTGATTAGCCTCCCATAGGCCCCAGAGTCTAGCTGAGCTGAAAATCCCCTGTGCTTCCCACAGAGACACATCAAACCGAACTGGGCCTGATTAAACAGCCTGCTTGAAACTTCAGAAAACAGCAAACAGTTTAACCTCACAGGAGTGATTCATACTGCTCCCCTTTTACACTGCTGCACACCGGGCACACCATCATGCTCAGTTTAAAGCACTGCCATGGCTCAATGGAAGCCGGGCAGTTACTGTATGGATAATTATCACCTTACAGCACCCGTGTAGCGTAATAGTACGACATCATCTTTGTGTTTTGGCATGAACAGTTTTAGCTTAATTTCACCTGATTAAATCAAGTTAGAAAAAATCCACAATGGCTTTAATATTCATAACCTCACAGTGGTTTATGAGCAGGATGAGAAATGGGTACGATATTAAGCAATAAACATGATTCCTGCATGCCTTTGGTTCACTGACAGACCATCTTGTGAGAGAGAGGAATGTGCCGCTGGACTCGCAGGTGCATCATTTTGACCAGACTATTTTGCTTCTTTACCAGAGATGAAAACGGGGGACAGATTTAACGGCGTGGCTTGTCTGGCTTCATGAGATCCTACACTGCAAAAGCCGAGGATTTACAGAAGCACTTGCGACAAGGTTATTGTAGAAAACAAATTGAAGTCACAACACTGCTGAAAGCGCCCGGCCAACGGTCACGAAGAGATAATCCAGAGCTGGGAGGCTGCACTCTGGTGTCGGTCCTAAAACTGGATGATTTACATTTCATCACAGCGATGCCACTGATGCGCTGCATATATGACTGATGTCTAACTATGCTGAAAGCATCCCACAGCATAATAATGGTAAACTGTTTCCAGATGTAGGACAGCTGGTTTCATCATTCTGTCATACTGACTGAATTCAGTCACTCAGGGCTGCTTTGATTTGATGTTTCACAGATCTTCATTCAGTCCTGGCACTGATGAAGGAGGCAGCAGTAATGAGCACGATTTATGCCAAATGTGCAAGAGACTTGTAGAAATTACACTTGTCAGCACTGACAAGGACGCCGAGTGTAGTTAC
>NW_005187536.1:1325233-1348871 GCF_000239375.1 Pundamilia nyererei | reverse complement strand
TGTGTGTGTGTGTGTGTGTGTGTGTCTGTGTGTGTGTGTGTGCGCGTGTGCGTGTGTGTGTGTGTTTGTGTGTGTGTGTGCCTCCTCCACTTCTCTCACTCAGAGAGAGATCCCTCCTCCTGATTGCAAATGGCAAGAATGCATCATGAACAAATATCTTAATCTTATTCTATATCAGAGACTGTTGGTTGAAATGAGAGTCATGCAGAGTTCACTGCTGTGCGTGCCTGTTTGTTAATACTGCTGCTTTACTGTAGTTAAGACTTGAGACCAAACTATGAGACTGTGATGAGGAGTTCATGAAGAAGGAACCAGGAGGCTAATCCAGACTTTACACCTTCAGCAGCTGAAAGCAGAAAGAGCTGAAAGGCTGAAGACGCTGTTGGACACGTCACAGCGCCTGTACATTAAATATATAATGAATTTGTTTTTGTGTTGATCTTTGTTACTCGAGACATGTAAGTAAAGAAAGCGTGTCAGTGCTGACCAGCAGAAACATCCAAAAGTCTGTACATCTTATACTCAGGAGGGACTGAAGAAAGTACTTGTCAGGTTGTCAGAAAGCATCTAAAAGCTTCTCTTCTCGCACCCAGTCGACTCTGACAGGCAACATTTTGAACCTAACAATTTAGCAAGTACATCCATTTCACACGGATGAGAAATATGCACTATGGGAACTTTCCTCTCACATTCTTTTACTTTCTTTTGTTTTGTATTCTTCACACTTCTAAAGCTCGTGAAAGCCTCTGAGAAAAGCTCTTCGCCTGTTTTGATGCCATTTATCTTGGCACGCGCTACAAGCTCGTCTTCCAGGCTGCTTTGCAGATGATTGCGTTCACACGCTTCACACAAGGTGGATTTCACTTCAGGCTTATTGCCCCTTTTGACCAGGTTCAGATGTGATTTTGTGGAGAGCATCAAAGATGTGCAGCAGACACGTCATTAGGAGCCATTGCTGGCACTGCATTTACTCTAGTTATAGTTTATGGTACAGATTTAGCAAAGGGCTTGAAACATTCCTCTGATAGTTTGATGACATCACAACTGATGCAGCTATAACGTACTGAGATCTGCTGACTGCGGACGCACTGACCTACAGGGGACTCGCTGTGACCTTTGAACTTGTTCTGGAAGCAGCCATATAGTAGCCAGTAGCAGATGGCCCCGCCCCTCCCGGAGCCTGGTTCCGCCGCAGGTTTCTTCCTGTTAAAAGGGAGTTTTTCCTTCCCACTGTCGCCAAAGTGCTTGTTCATAGGGGGTCATATGATTGTTGGGTTTTTCTCTGCATGTATTATTGTAGGGTCTACTGCACAATATAAAGCACCTTGAGGCGACTGCTGTGTAAATAAAGTTGAATTGAATTAAATGGTCATCAACAATACTCAGGTTTGCTGTTTTTAAACAACAGTCAGCTGGTACTAAGGGGCCCAAAGTGTGCCAAGCCGATATCTCTCACACCACCACACTGCACTGCTGACACGGGGCAGGATGTCACGCTGATTATGCCACGATCTCATCCACCCGTCACAGCAGAAACTGAGACTCATCAGAACACAAACTTTTTCCCAGTCTCCTGTCGTTCAGTGAGCCTGTGTGAATTATAACCTCGGTTTCTTGTTCTTCGCTCACAGGAGTCACTCCCAGTGTGGCAGTGACTCCTGTGACTCCAGTGACTCAATTATTTGAGTTACAGTTTCCTTCCCATCAGCTCAAAGCCGTCTGTCCATGCTCCTCTGACCTTTGACATCATCAGGCATTTTCTCCCAGAGAACTGCTGCTCACTGGATGTTCTCTCTTTCAGAGTTTTCTCTACCAATTCCATTCTGGACAATTCCAGCAGATCAGCAGTTTCTGAACTCCTCAGTCAAGCCCATCTATCATCAACAACGACCAGAGCCGCTGAAATCACTTTTCCTCTCTATTCTGATGCACCTCTGATGAGTTAATGAGCGGTTGAACAAGTGTATTTAATAAAGTGGCCAATGAAAATACATTTTATATAAAGTAAGTACAATTACATATTCTAATAAAAACTTTTGTTCCTATTATGAGACACAATACTTAATAATTTAATTAAAAAACTTAAATTCTAAAATAACTATTAAAAGTGATTTTTTAAATTCAGTAGCTGAAGATTTCATTATATCAGCAGTGGTCAAAACACACTGCTGGCTGCAGGCTGATAGCTGAAACCTGTGAATGATCACAGCTCTGCACTGCAGCTCTGCAGTGTTAGCAACAGGTGAGTGGAAATGAGCTGCAGATTACACAGGCTCTATTTGCATGTGGATGAATGGCAGATTACTGAAGTGTGAAGTAGCTGATGGCCTTCCAGCTGGATGCTGTCACATGTGAAAGGACTGCTAACACGCTGCAAATTCAAACACTAATAACTTGTAAATAAACAGGATAACGCCAAGAAAGCATGTTTATCTGCAGAGTACATGCAGTCCCCATGAGCACATATAAATGGTGATGCTAGCTACTACAGTTCTTCTGTCGGTTTTTGTTAGCCTAATGCATGTTATTGATTATGTTATTTTTGTTATATGTTGCTGTTATAAAAACCTTTTTCATTATTCTCAGCATCACAAACCTTCAAGTAATTATCAGAAAACGTTTGCAGAGTTTTATTATTAATGAAAAACCCCACAGAGAGAGCGAGAGCTCAAAAAGCTCAGAAGAACACAGACCTCACAGCCGCAGGCGACACTGAGACGCATCCTTAATCTCAAATACAGTAAACTAGTTAGCTAACGTTAATTAGTAACTCAACATTTACTGACATCAGCATGAGATGCATCATGTCAGTAGATTGAATTAGCATTCTAGCAGCATTAAGCTTCCCGCTAAGTATATTTCATATTGCAAATTCTGTTTATATAGCTGTAAGTGTTGTAGTTCAACAGCATCAAGGTTTTGCATTCAGAGATGCTGTTCTGCATATCTTGGTTATAATGAGTGGCTTTTGAATCACCGTTCTGACCTCTGGCATCAACAAAGCACGTTCACCCAGAGACGTGCTGCTCGCTGGGCGTTCTCTCTTTGCCAGACCGCTCACTGCAAACTCGTGCTTGTGTGGGAAAATTCCAACAGGTCGGGAGTTTTTGAAATACTCAGACCATCCCGCCTGGCGCCAACAACCACGCCGTGTTTAAAGTCATGTAAATCACCTTTATCCTCTTTCTGATGCTCAGTTTGAATTACTGCCTCGGCGTGGCTGGCATGTCTATCAGTGATGGAGTTACTGTGATTGCCTGAGTGGATATTTGTGTTAACGAGCAGTTGAGCAGAACTGAAATAGTAAATCTTTATTGATACAAACGTCACTGAGTGTCTGAGGGCTGCACTGAAAATCACACCAAAAACCAGTAAGTTCAACACATGACACAGATGTGGAAATGATGTCATAAATCCCCTCTGCCCTCCAATTAAAATCCTTTAAAGTATTAAATACATAAAGAGTCTGGACAAACATGGACGGCACATCAATGTTGGTAACTGTGTTTCCTCCTGAGACTAGTTAACTCTCTTTGTAACCTTGTATGAATCATTTGCAGAGCCAAAATAAATCCTGATGATCACAACGACAGCTTAATGCAAAAGGTTTAAAAAGAACATTTTTCACCTCCCATAGTATCCATCGCCCCGCTGAAGCTGCTGATTTTACTTTTCAAGCTTCAACATTCAAAGAAAAGTTGAAATATTTTTGCTTAACAATGAATATAAAACATATGAAAGTGTTTTTCTTTTTCATTCATTTTAAACTTTAAATGTAAAGAATAAATTCATGTCTATGACGGCTCTCACGAAAGTTGTTCACTTTTAAGCATTCAGTGAGAAACAAAACCGTCTCTGCCGAGTCTGCCGGTTACAACTCAAAGCTGTGAAGTACAACGCAGTAATTACACTCAATAATATTCTGTAATTAAGCATTTATTAGCTACTTACAGCTTTGAGGCCCCACACTGAAACAACTGCAGCAGGAATATACAAATACGACCTTTGTGAAAGCCTGCTGCAGACACTCTGCTCTGTTCACAATGACAAATGCTTTCAGTTATTGTATATGTCTAATCACACATGCACAGGAATTTCAACAAGTTTAGTTTAATATCTATCTCTGCCACATTAGATTAGATTAGTATGACTTGCTGTCTTCAGCCTCAGCGTCCCACAGTCCCCTCTGTTTCACCTCCAGGTGACTAATCCTAAATGACCCAAACACCTCCAAACTTTTATCGGAATAATTAAATTCCTTAAATTCATTAATTCAACCATTGCCATTTCTTTACTTATAATTAATAAATCAGTGGATCAAGTTTCTCACAGATCATCAACTTTAAAAAGCAGTTTGACCCAGTTTAAAAAAAACAAACAAACATGGTCCTTTCATTGGGCTCCTCCCACCAAACCCAGCATGTGTCAGAAATGTGCCAGAATACCATAAACCCCATCAACACTGCTCACCATGACCGGCCCACCTTGGTATTTCTGTGTGTGAGACACTATGTGTAATGTGAAAGTCTCTCATTGCCTTATATGGATAATTATGGATAATTACAAGAGAAAGACATTTTCAGGTGCTGAGCAGTGATGATAGAGGAGAAATACCAAAATAAAATGATTCAAACTACAGTGGAAAAATCATTTTATATCACACAGAAGTTAAAGTACATAATATATGTTTTACCTGGTTGAGTTATTCATTCAGACGACTGAGATCTTCAGAATCATAGAGCTGATGTCTCAGTGCTGCCGATGTCACTGTCTGATTCACACTGTGCTGCATAATGAGGCCGAGGACTGGCTCTGTAAAGGTGCACATGCATGAGGCTACGTCCACACTAGCCCGGATAGATTAGAAAACGGCGTGCTTGTCTGAAAACGCGCCGCGTCCACATTATCCTTTTCAAGCGTTGTTCATCCACACTGAAACGATCGAAAACGCTGACGTTCCAGTCCTGCGCATGCGTGAAACACACGAAGATTCGACCTGCCTCATTTCTGTCTGCCGCTTATTTATTTGAGGCAGAATGTCGAGGACAAGCAGCGAGTTTTTAAAATGGACTAACAAAGAAGTGGAGTTGTTGCTGCGAGTAACACAAAAGTACAAAGTTGCAAAAAAGAGTGAGAATTAAAAATGTGAAGAAAAGCTCTCTGGAGCACGTGCAGACTGATATTCATCTTTAACAGGGCTATCTTTGTTTAATTGGTCACATGACTGCATCACATGACTAACATGCGTCATTGTTTTCAAAAAGGCTCCGGGTCCGCCGTCCACACTGTGAAGCAAAAACAGCGTTTTCAAATGTATCCGCTTTGGGGAGCGTTTTGAAAACGCTGCGTTTTCCTTGAGCGAAAACGGCGTCTCAGTGTGGACTCGAGGCCGAAACGGAGAGAAAAAGATGAATTTTCAAATGAAAACGTGTTAGTGTGGACGCAGCCAGAGGTTACACGTTTACATGCAGTGTGTTGAGCCTTTTTAAGCGTTGCTTTAACATTGTTGTTGTTGTTTCCTTGAACAGAGTGCAAAGCAGCAAAGCCTTCAGGCAGATTCACAGTCGTCATCAGCCAACAGCAAACTCTCTCATCTTTGAAAATGATTCAAATCAGCTGCGAGTTGATGAACCGTTTGTGTTCATTGGGTAAGAACTTCAGGTTCGAGCTGTCAGGAAGTCAGTTATTCCTGCTAAAGCTTATTTTGTCACTCAGAGCATAAAGAATGGAACGAGCTGACGGCAAAGTCATTCTCTGAAAAGCACCAAATTACACAGTAATGACATTTAATGGTATAGTCTAACTTTGCACTTAGTGAGCAATTTGCAATTATTTGATTTTCAATTATAAAATTCTTAAGAGTATTTCAGTATGACTGAAATAAAAGTAACTTTTATTAGATTGTGCAGGTGTGACAGAAGCACATTAGCACAAACAGGAAATTGCAAAGTAAAGTGAATAAAACTACTTTTCACTTTAATGCTAAAACCTCTACAGGGAGCTTTAAATCTTTAATGTCTGTTTTGCTGAAATTTAATTTGAAATATAAATGTAGGCAGGTCAAATTATTTTCTATTTATAATAGATGACTTTTCTTTCATTATGCATTATCTTAAATACGTTGAGAAGAAAGCGCAGCTGTACGATGGGCCTTGATGTTCTGCAGTTATGCGCGCTCAGGTCCAGAGATGAGACGCCCTGGAGAGGCCGTCCCAGTGCAGACATATTCAAATGGTCAAGAGATGCCTCCGGTTAATAAAAAATTAACTACTAATGATTAATTGACACCCTTGATAATATCTTAACAGGCTTCCATTTATGTGAGTTGAAGCATAGAATTTCACCTCCAGGAGTCAATAATGACATCCACGAAAAGCCATTAAGGGTAGAAACATTTTAATAATTGATCATCCCGAGCTCCTTTTCATTGTTGCATTAGTAGAACTGCGAGGCAGGTTTTTATTTTTGTAAAAAACAAAATGTGTGGATTTTCCTTTCAGTTTCTTCTTGTTTTCTCCGAGTGAGTGAGAGAGGACCACACTGTCAGCAAAGGTGACGGATTAGGTTACATATGAGCTGGCAGGGAGAGAGGCTTTCATCGCGGTCAGAAAATACAAATAACAGGAGGCAAATACCTCATGAGATAACTCAGAATTAGGCTCTACGATGTCCTGAGTCTTTATTCCAGATCAGGGCTTCATCAGCAACCTGTTTGAAGGACTGAGCTCCAAGATCTGAGGAGAAGCAAGCAGTGCTGCTCATCAGGAGTGCTGCAGATATGCCTCTCGAATCAGCCGCTGCCTTCAGCCCCAACCATCAGTCTCAAAGCGGCAGTCACAGGTGAGAGCTCTCTGTACCTGTGATAGATTCTAGAAAATCCTGCCTGTTGTGCTGTGATAACACATGATATTGTCTTGAAAGAGGATGCTGTTGTCAAATCCATGAGCCATGGAATCCCTTAGCACCTTCTTGGCACCTTTAGAAAGGATCCGAGCTTTAACTGGGCATCACTGAAACCTGCTTCCTTGGACTTTGAGACTATTATTAGTTGAGGATCATAGACCCGCGGCTGTAATCTTCTCAACAAACTGTGCAGAGACACTGCGTAAAGGTCACGAAAAGCCCTCGAGCGTGTCCTGGTATGTTGGTGGGACGTCCATCTGTACTGTTAGAGTAAAAACACCTGGAAATGTGCTTTCAGATATGTAATCGCTGTGACGTTTGGTACCATCCGACTGCACCGACGTGTCAGTGGTTTGAGATATTTCCCCAGTGAGCTCAGGGTCACGGGCTCCTCGCCAAGGAAATTTGTTCGGAAAAGGCTGACATCTTCTCATATGTTCTCGCTTTTATCAGATGACCTTAAAGTCGTAAAATTAGAACACTGTCAAGAATAGAAATTTTCATTTTAAGTCTCATAGCGGGTCGCAAAATTGCAATATATTATGCAATAATGACGTAGATCAATTATGCATTCAGTCAAATCCCAGGCAGTTTGTGTTAAACACATTCTTTTGCCTATTTTGAAACTGTTGTGCATTCAGTACAAATCAATATCGCTGCAGTAATTCGTTTTGTGGACAGAAGAAAATATAATCATACACTGGCATTAAGGTTTAAAATGTTTCCAATCTGTACTTGTCCTTGCATTTATATCATAGTGATCAATACAGCACCAGTGAGAATGTAACCCAGAACATTTAATGGCTGTAGCATTACAGTACTGAACCACAGTCTGATTTTAAGGTACCTGCTTAACTTATATATATATACCAAACCTGCTTTCTGCTATTTCCACTTTATTTCCCAACTGCAGGCCAACGGCTGAATATTAATTCTTACAGCTGCCTTTAGAATTCCTACAGGGTCATTATCATAGTCTATAACCCTCTCAGACCCAAATTAAGTTTTAGTTGCTAATGCACAACCAAGTCCTGCAGTGGTACTTCTGAGTAAAAAAACCTCATAAAATATGTATGTGGGGGGAATCAGGTTGTTAGGTCTTAACTGTTGCAAATCTGCAACGTCTGCCTGGAGAGGGTTAAAACAGACTAGATGATTAAATAAAATTTGAACTTGAACGTCCCGTTAACCCTTTCACATCTCCTGTAGTTCTACCAGCCTGCTAACTGAAACTATGAACAGAACCTAAATAACCACAGCAAAAAAGGCCCGAGAATGTAAATATAAAGAAACCAACAAGCAAGTACCTGTAAGAGGTACAAAACTAGGTCATTACAACCAGCTGAGGGTAACGAAGTGCTGCTGTTAGCCGCTGTTAGCTCTTGTTAGCCGCTGTTAGCTCTTGTTAGCCGCTGTTAGTGAAACTTTTTTTTAAAGTGGATCACACACTCATCCTCCCTCCCTTTCCAAACGCCTTCGACGCTTATTCCATTCCGATGCTGACGGTGGATCAAGGAGACCAGCGCACAGGCTGCAGGCCCGGATGTCCTGTCTACACCAGCTGTCTCTCACCCTTTACCCCCCTGTTGCTTGTCATGTGTTTCTTTGGTATATTAAGAGTTTTTCATGTGCAGAGGTGTTTTTTTCTGTCCTCAAACTGATCTCCCTGTTGGAGCTCAGTCTGGGGGGAGTTATTTTTTCTCCTTATCTTTCCTCTTGTGGTGCATTTTCCATTGTTGTACCTCTCTGACCTGTCTTCCCCATGTGATGTTTGTGTAATGTATGTATGGTCGGAGGGTAAGATGGCGCCGCCATTGCGTGCAATAGGTCGGCAGCCTTATGAAATTTCCCCTTGTGGGACTAATAAAGGTATATCAAATCAAATCAAATCTTGTAATTTCGACCATATCCAGCAAAAATAGGCATGTTTATGTACATTTTCATATATCAGAGCCCCGACTTCAGTGTAGGAGAGGCGATGTTGGAGGATGAGCTGCCAGTAAGTGAGGGGAGAGAGAGCAGAGGTGGAAGAGGAGAAAATAATGATGAAAATATGTAAAATGTGTACTGATTACTTCTAAGTTAATGGCACTAATTCTTTGAAGAGGTCGTTATTAAATCAGTTTGTGTTTGTATGCAACACAACATTAAATACATTAAATAACGACATTAAATAAGCTTCTACTGGAATAGTGCTGGACTTTAACTCTGCTCATGTGCAATATGCAACAATTTGGACATTAACACTGGGGAGATGATGAGACCTGATTTCTATAATTACTTGTCAGACCTGTACCCCAGATTTTATTATACATTTAATTCATTTGCTTTGAAGTTATTATCTGTTATTTAGCAACATGTAACATTTAACATCCAGTCCTGCAATGTCACCCACATTTCATAACTACTGAAACACGACTCAGACAAATGTGCAACATGTGCATGCCTCTGGAAAATCGCTGTAATTACATTTGCTTTGAGAGTAAAAGTGAAATGAAAAGATTAATCTTCAAGTTTATAAAAGTGCGTGCTGTCATAAATATTCATCAAATATTTATCAAAAGCTGTGAGAACGCAACTAGACCTCCAAAAGTCACTCATTAGCACCATGAAACAAAAGTAGCACCGTGTTTCAGCAAGCCTTCGGAAGCAGATACTTCCACCTTCCCCTCTACTTTACATCTTCATTGACAGGGTTTGAAGACAGTTCATTGCTAAGCAGCTTATTCAGTACATGGTCCCATATCCTTCCCCTTTTTCTTCATCTATTTAATGATACCTGGTTATTGCTTTCACGTCAGAGATAAGGTGCTGATCAGTTAATCAGCACCTGCCCTTTTTATTCCAACGCAGCACAAGGTTAATACATTTCTTAGACACTCGCTATGAAACCAACCGCCTACTTGTCAGAATTCTACTTTCAATCTATCAATTTTAAATGAATGTCGCTGATTAGTTCTTACCTCTCTGCCAATGACATCTTTGTATTCGTGCCAGATTCAGGTCAGTTTCGTGGTGATCTGAGTTTCTACTAATGTGATACAGGTCAGATAGAAATAAGTATGCTGGAAGGAACTCGAATTTTGTTTAGAATTCTTGAGTCGTTGAAGCCATTAATAAAATAAAAGCCTAATATCATCTGAAAATGAAATGAAAAATCCAACGTTCACAGAAACAGTAACCTTGCTGGTGATTTCCACAGAAATGCTGATCAGTCCAACTGTTCCTGCTAAACACAGCACATGTGCATCCATAGGAGGAGGGACTAAAGAGTGCAAAGGTAAGAACGCATATGACACAAAATAAACTACCTTTCTATTTGGTAATGTATTAGTATGTGGGCGAGGCACCGTCTTCTTTTGGAAGGAACTGCAAAGACATGAAAAATGACTGTAGGCACGCTGCCGTTGGTGGGTTCTCTCATCCATTTTGTGGTTTTCAGATCAATGATAATATAAAAAACACTTTCACAAAAAAGCTTCTGGGCAGCAAAAGCACCAAAATCTCTCAAGTTTCTGGTAGAGATTTCATGTGAAACCTCTACAGGACGATTTGTGTCGCTGTCACCTCGCAAAATCAGAAAACAGCATGTTGGTCGTTTCCAAACTAAAAGCTCTTCTTTGGTATTTTAAACAGACCAACTATTCATAACTGTAACGGTAAAACAAACGGCCTTTAGAGTCTTCTTGATAATTGCAAAATATGAGCGCATTCATTTCATCTCATACTGCCACATAGTGGACACACCAGGAAGTGCAGGCTTGATGCTGCGTCATTGTTGCTACAGAACAGTGCAGGTTGAAAAAAGTAATTAGTAACTGATCACTTGTCAAAAAAAGTAATCCCGTTAATTTACCGATTACTTATTTTCAAAAGTAATTAGTTACTTAGTTACTTTTTACACAACCTGAATAGGTAATAAAGCAACAGACCTTTCAGCCCAAATATATTTTTCTGCATAATCCATCATATAAAATGTAATCAAATGAAAACATCTCTTTAAAACTTGGTTCATTAGTTTCAACTTTATTCCCATTGCATTAAGCAAACATTTAATTAAATGCAGCCGTCTTTGACTTGAAGAAATGTGTTTAACATTTAAACCTATTTCCTGCATATTCCAGCAGATAAAATAAAATATTTTTTTACACTCTTTCAAATAGATGCAAGTAAAACACAGCAGAAAATAAATAAAATCCAAGCCTCAGCAGCTCTGAGTCCTGTCGCTCTTAAATCTATTGTCACCTGTTTAGCAGGAGTGGGGCAGGTGGAGGTTTGCCCACAGCGGTCATGTCAGTGGGGGATCCGGGGGTTTCTCTGTGAATGTCACGTTCCTGTGGCAGCGTGCTCGCTGCTCGCTCAGACGTTTAGGGGTTTTTCCTCCCACGCAACGATATTATCCATTTTTGACCTGCACACAGCCGCTGCCACGAACGTCGCACGTACTTACATCATTGCCGTGAGACACTCTCACAAACAAAATCACAGTTTAGTAACACAGTAACGCAGCGTGCTTATGGGAAAGTAACAGTAACCTAATTACTTTTTTGCAATAGTAATCCCTTACTTTACTCATTAATTAATTGGATTACACATTACTGCCGCTCTTTGCTTGTGAAATTTGATGAACTATAGAGGTGAGAGATGGAAGCTTTGTACATGGTCACATTAACAACAAACTCTCCAAATGAGTGTTTGAGTCAGCAAACAGTGCAGGAGGATGCCACCGTCCCTCAGCTGGTGCTAGCATGACTGATGCTGCATCGCTGTTCACGTTGCCTTCAATCCATGAAAACAAATTGTGGAAGAGCGCTCTTGTTTCGAAGCTGCAGAGTCTCCTTACACTTCAGCAGATGTTTGCCCAGGCAGGACTCTTCTAACCCCGCTCACGCCCGTTTGCATAGGTATGTAAGCAGAGTGAAGGGATGGCACATGTGTAGGTCAAATAACGACGTGTTGAAAAACGATTGTTATGGCAGAGTTGATCATGACGAGGGAGAAGCATGAAAAATATCAGTAATTTTAAAAAAGGCAGATTTAAAATACAGACAGTCCTGTCAGTTCAGCACAGGCAGAAAAGCAGCACACAGACTGCTTGTTTCACAGGATTTTGAGACTGCCCCCTGGTGGCAGCAAACAGCTACAACAAGTATATCTCCAAACATGCTGTGCGTCGGACCAACACGCTGCCATGTAAAAAGGAAAAAGTTAGTTTAAACTGCTTAATGACAACAAAGTAGGAAGGTTAAGCTCAGCAATGTCTGCGGTAACTAGAACGCCCTCATGACTTATGAACCTGAACCTGGTGGGTGCAGGTTTTCTCCAGCTGCCATGTTTCAGGGTCAGCAGTCTTAGTAAACACAAAAAACAGCTTTATTTGTTTTTATCGTCCTCGTCCATTATTCCAAGTTTCTGTACGACTTCTTACACTTTATCTAATTTAGTGCTCAGCTCAGATGAAATACTTTTAATGAGTGATTTTAACGTGTGTAGAAAATCTGCTTCAAATCTGTGATCGGACTTAACTGGCTTCTCTCAGAACGTCAGAGAGCCCACTCACTCATTGAACAGTGGTTTTTAGGAAACCCTCGTTTGTCTGATCATTTCTTAACAGTGGTGGATTACATCACACTGGTGAAATTATTTCAGTAAACTCGAATGTTTCCATCGTTGCCGTCATGGTGCGTGCCACACGCCAACACAGCGTGGAGCAGCTACCTGAACATTACTCAGACGTCGATTACCTTTTGAGTACTTTTACACCCTCCCTGCACATGACTGTAGATACTCAGAGGACTGACTCTGCTATAACTGCACACCTTAAAGCAGACAGTGGCCTTGTAGTTATTTCAAATGTTTTCATTTGGCATGAAAAAACAGTTTGTTGCTGTAACAAAGCAGAGCCGCCTGTAAAGCTGCGGTTGGACATGTTACTAAACAGAAACAGGTTTGTTATCTGCGTCGTCACCTGGTCAGAGTCGCAGCTGTGTTGAACAACTATTCTTCTAAAATAATTTTTTAACCTTTAGAGGAAACATATTTATTCATTAATCAGCTTTTATAAGAGCTGATATTCAGACTCTGTTTAGCCTATCGATCTTTACAAACTTCAATCATTCTTGAGATAATAATTTATCTCTATGGATCACAGGCTTTCAAGCTGGCAGTAATTAAACCACTACTTAAAAAGTATGTGATCCAGCTCTGTTAGCTAATTATGCACTAATCTCCAACTTTCTTCCTGTTTCTACAATTCTTGAAAAATCAGTTTTCACAGAGCTCACTGATGACTCGAGGAATGTTTATTTGAAGAGTTTAAGTCGTAGATAAGAATTATCTTATGTCCTCTGTCAGTGGACTCGTCTCTGTGCTCGTCCTGTTGGACTTTCACCGTTCAGTAACACTGATCACGGTATTTTAATTCAATTCAATTCAATTCAATTTTATTTATATAGCGCCAAATCACAACATAAGTCGCCTCAAGGCGCTTTTACTACAGTGATTAGAATACTTTATTGGTATTAAAGGAAATAAATGATCCAATGGTTTGAATCTAACAGACAAGTTTGTTCATGTAAAGAGGAAGTGCTCTTCACACACTAAGGAGTTCCACAGGGTTCTGTGCTAGGAACATTGTACATGCTTCCCTTAGACAATACTATAAGAACCCACTGAATGCATTTGAAATGCTATGCAGATGCTACCTAATTATCTATTAGTTAAACTACAATTATGTCTTAAAGATATAAAGGCCTGGATTTCTTTGATTCTCTACTTCCTGCTTCAGATAAAGCTTGGATCATGTTTGGCCCTCTAAATCGTAGGAACATGGTGTCCAACCAGACGTGACATTATTATGGTGTGCAGATACACTGTTATAGTCATTTCTGATCAGGATATGTTCTTTAATGCGCTTATTAGTATGTAGGACTGCTTCCTTTCATCGCTGCAACATCTCTAAAATTAGAAATATCCTATTTCAGAGTGATGCTGAAAAGCTGGTTCATGCATTTATTACTTCCAGGCTGGATGACTGTGATTCATTATTATCCCTAAAAAGCCTTCAGTTGACCAAAATAGTGCCACGAGAGGACTGACAGGGACTAGGAAAAGGAATCATTTCTCCCATGTTAGTTTCTGTTAAATCCAGAAGTTGATTTAAAATCCTTCTCCTCACTTACAGGGTCTCACATGGTCCCATCATATTACAAAGATCTCCTTTAACCTTGTTATCCTGACAGAGCGTTTCACTCTCAGGCTGCAGGTCGACCTGTGGTTCCTAAAGCTTTCAGGAGAAGAACTGGAGGCGGAGCTTCGGCTGTCACACCCTCTCCTGTGGGTTTCCTGTGATCAGGTGACCCTGAACCACCTGATCACTTCTTCTCCTCTCACCTCTTTTCTCTCCACACGTTTAAACACCGCTGCAGCTTGTCATTCAGTTTTCCTCCTCTCTCACTCAGTCCTGTCTCGCCGTGCCCTCTTCTTTTATCTTTCTTCTTTTCAACCCCCAACACGGGTGTTGAGATGGCCCCGCCCCTTCCTGAGCCTGGTTCTGCTGGAGATTTCTTCCTGTTAAAAAAGGAGTTCTTCTTTCCCACCATAAAGTTATGATTATTACATTAATATTAATTGTGTAACTTGAACTAGTGGAGGTGAAGCCTGCCAGACAGATCCTGGTTACAGCTGCCTCTAATCTGCACACCTGCCAGTCAAACTGGCCAAGTCAATAATGCTGAACCTCAATGAAATCAGCATGAATACCCCCCCCCCAAACCGTTTTTGTAACAGCCTGCAAACGTGTTAATTTCCTCCTGGAAGCCGGGTCAAGCTGGAGTGTCCCTTGGAGAAAATGCAGTTCTTGGCTCAAAGCCTCTGAATTTGCCACCTGGTCATCACAGCACAAAGAGTCAAAGCTGCCATCACATAAGAGGGACAAATACATTCATCACCGTCCGTGCAGTTCATCAAAATAAATGTCTGAGCAGACGTATTCACCAGCAGGAAAACTGCGTTTTTCACACGCTCAGATTTTGACTAGTGCATAGTGCGTACATCTTGTAGCGCAGTTATCAGGAGAGCAGGATACTGATCCTCAGGATCTGCACACAACACTCCTGGCAACAAACAGCAGCAGCTTGAGTGATTGCATAAAGGCATGACATGGAAAAGGCTTCCAGCCCATCTGGGAGAGGCTACTGTAAGGATGCTTCTGATAATAAAATGATGATTTGTTTCGACAACGCTGTCTCTCTGTTAACACGTCATATCTTAACACTACACGTGCTCGATCCTGCCTGCGACGCTGACGGTACGAGCTGTGAGCCTGTGCTTGTTCGGGACTGTGACAGTGCCAAGTAGGCATCGAGAGTGCGTCAGAGTGCAGATTTTAAAATGTCACCAACGCTTTCTGCTCAAGTTCTCCTTTCAAACACGACATGAGGCATGTCTTGTTTGGTCACCTGTGGAGGAATATGCAAAGTGTCAGCGCCAAAAAGTCCTGCTGTGATGTTGATGCACGATTCCAACAGCAATCTCATTTTAATTTCTGTCTCCACAGGTACTACACCCCGAAGCTGATATGGTAATGAGATTACAGTTGTCTGCTCCCATTCGATATGTGCGGCGTGATGTTAATCTGCATTCCATCTTCATCACAGTGATTCCACCGGCCTCACGCAAACTGACACAGAATCTGGAACACTGTTACTTCTGCTCACATTTTATAAAATCGTTTGTGAAATCGAATCAATCCCAGTTTTTCTTCAGTTTGATATTGAAGAATTCAGCAGCGCTCAACTAAATATAGAAAGGACAACGCTCTCCTTCCTTCTTGGTGTAATATTCACAATAACAGCAAAAGCAAACAGAAAGCCTTCCTAACCATCATCGATTTATTTCAGGTTACAACGTGTTCTGGTTGTGATAAAACGGCACTTTAGACCGAATCAAACAGGCAGATGTCAGAACGTCCTGACCTTTAACCCCTAATATAAGTCAGGATTTTCCATAATGTTCCCAACAGCAGCGTTTCCTAGTACAACACCATGTTTTTGTCATTTTGGGCTTTTTGGTAAGGTTTGCAGAGGCTCTGCTGACGGGCTGCACTTTAATGAAGCTGCAGCAACAAACACCCACTTCTTTTGAACTCGACGCCCTCAGTTTCTAAGATAAGTTTTCTAATGTAAATTTGTAGTAACCTCTGCTCATATCAGCAGAGGTCATTTTCTCCGGCTTTACAATGCTGGAGACCCACAGCAGCTTTCACAGGCTGTTAGCAATGCAAACAGTGAATGAAGGAGTCAAACATCAAACGTTGCTCCAAACCTTGAAATGTGCACATCGACTCTGAGGGAAGTTTTGTAGATGTGAAAGATTTATTTATTTATTTATTTTAAATCAGAGGAGTTGCATACGCACATTTATGAAGATGGATTACAGAGTTTAACTTTACTCAGTAAACTGAAAAATGAAGTTCAAACAGCAAACAGCACACGGAGCATCTACATACTGCACGTTACAGCTAGCATGATATTTCATGATTATGGTGACGATTTGTGTTTAAAAATTAACCACACGACTTTAAATGTGCTTAATTAAATATGAACGTCAGCATAAATAAATTGGTTGTTTTCCACTCGTAGCATTAGATGAATCGCCACTTCACGTGATTATTTCTCTGCGACATCAGCACAAACAAAAATCAGTTTCTTTAATCAAACGCTGCAATCAGTTCGTTGTTGCCGTTCGTTTGTTGAGATTTACTAATAAAATTAAAATCATCAGAAAGCCAATCACTTAAAAATTAACTGAGTTTGGTTGTTGGAAATATTCTGAGGTTTCCACTGAAGTGACAAACACACAGAAACGTTTCCATCCTGTAACATGTCACAGGAATCTGCATCAACTTTGAAGGTCTATAAACATGTTAATAATAAAGTGAGGACAGAACAGAAGGGATGATGATTCAAGCCTGAAATGTGTAGTTAGTTATAGATGTAAGTCTTTAGAAAAAAAAAGCTTCTGAAAATAATAATTTCATTATTTTAATGTAACAAACACTGAATGTTTGAATTCGTAACTTTGTATCTTTGCAAACAGTTTTAACGTTAGTTTGCTGTGAATCGTCTCTCTGATGGGACAGTAAACTCAAAAATATGCGCAGACGCACCGAGCCGTAACAGTGGAGAACCGGGACTGCTCGTCATAGTGCTCTAATGGACTTACTGGACTGTGGACGTCCAGTCCTTAATCTCAACCCGTGACATTATCACTCATAAGTAAACCTACCATAATATAACCACACAGATTAAAATGTGTTGCTTTAAAATTTCAGTGTAATTTTTAAAGATATCCTAAATGTGAAATGATTTAATAGTTTTAAGCAGTATTAAAAAATCCTTTTCTGTCCAAAGAAGGTTTTTAAACGCGACCTCCATTCGTGAAATACTTCAGAAATAGTTTGTGCCCCGGGCCATTTCACAGCAGAAACACTGGAAAATAGTTTTTTCTCCAGACTGAAACTCTGTGTGCAGGATGACAAGTTGATGTTTCACAGTCATTTAGAAACAAAGGAAACAACAAGTTAGCTTCAATCCTCTAAATCAGATCAGTTAGTTGTGATCATTGGAAACAGTAACCACATCCAAGTCATTTATTTGCTCCTGGAATCAGTAAACTGAGCGTCACAAAGTAAATCTGTGTTGAGCCTCTTTCTGCCTTTTGCTAACAAAACGTCTAGAATATGGAAAATAGAGACAAACTCAGTGTGATGCTGTTTGTTGTGCAAGAGGCCAGAAAGTTCAGAGAGAAAGTTCCTCCAACTAAAACAGGACATGAGTTGAACATGAATCGTAGCAGAAATAATTCTTCACCCGCAACTGAAACTTCTAATGAACCGAATCAAAGCTTTTAGATTGAAGTGCTGTTTAATGAGTCAAATTGAAATTCTCTCATTAACACATTATTCTGAGCATCGATATCAGCAACTGAGAGAAATCTACATAACGACCAAGGATGGTTGTTTCAATACCAGCTGCTGCTTTTACTTTGTAGTGATGCACCAACGTCAGAATGAGTACGTTGTTTTTACCTGTAATCAGAATCAAGAGTCATTTCTGATATTTGCCCAAGATTTCCCATCTTATTAACTGGGACACGTAACATACGTTTCATTTCATAGTTATTCATATGCATATATGAAGTGTTTATTAAACTGGTGGATCAACTGAATCATCAAACATCTCCATAATAACCTCAGCACTGTTTGGCCTAACAAGCTCCTGTTTTTGACATTTCATTTTTCTTTGTTCGTCGTTACGTTTAGGGACCAAAACTGCTCTGCTAGGTTTGGGTTAAGCAAACATAACGTGTGTTGTGAATGTCACAGGTGAAAGGTTAGGCTTGGTTTCACCCTGGACCTCGGCTCGGCTGTTCACTGGCTACTAGAAATAAACTGCATCAAATGTCCTGGATAGTTTTTGTTATTCATTTAATTATAATTTGGCCTTTATTTGATTTTTTCAACTGTATTATCTACTGTACTTGTAGATAATACAGTTGATAATACAGGGTTATGACATCTCAACCGTTTCTATTGAAAACAAAATCTTGATTGTGGTTATTACTCACCCAAGTCAACAAGAAATGCAACCAAAAAGGTTTCCATTGCTTTTTTCTTGGTGTGGACCTCAAAGACATCTGCAGTCACCTTCAGCTCCATCCATCCCACAGCACCAGCAGAGCACGCCTGCCTGCACCTTACCGCATCTCTTTCAGAACCTGAAGGATCTGAAGTCAGACTAACCTGTAGGTTGGAAGATAAAACTCAAATATAAATCCTGCATGTGAGAAGAAGTTGTCTTTTTTTATAGTCCACCACTTACATGTTTTCTTAATAATAGGCAGTTCCAAAAGTGCAGCCCAAAGGACCCAGTTTAAAAAGAAAGCCTTTTACCACGTCTCAATAATGGTTACCACCTTTTGAAAATCTGCAATTTCCTTTAAAAGCAGCAGCTCTATCGATTTTCCTTTACTGTGAAGGCCAAAAAATTCATTTCCATTGTACACAGAATGTGAAAAGAGCGACAGCGGTACATAAAACTGATAATAGACAGCTACATTTATAATAGGCGTCCTGCCACAGCAAAGGACAGAATACAGCAGAGCTCGTTTTTATTTCAGCCTCTGTTTTGGTCTTTTCCCCACGTGCTCCTCCTCTCACAGCAAAATCAAATCACAATAAAAGAAGAGCTCATGCTTTCCTCAGCGCTGTGCGCCTTCAGCACAGAGCAGCTTTGATAGGGCTGAGGTTTGCTTTCTAAATCACATAAACACATTTCCTAAGTGTTTCTATCACACTGCAGTCTGCATTTCAAAGTTTTCCTTTAATGAAATATTTGCATTACAGTGATAAATACTCTGAAACACAACACGGTTCAACAGTCTCAGGTAATCCTTTACTGCACTGTTTACTGGATCTCTGTCTGTCCGCTGGTTAGTTGGAAATGTTGCGTCAGCCGTACCGATCATGAAAGAAAGATGAGTCTCGTTACAAATTCAGCGACCTGCCTGGAGACAGCAGTGGAAACGACGTCCAGTGTGAGCGATTGTTTAGCCAAACACAGGCTGTAGCTGTGTCCCAGTGAAGGGGCCGCATCCTTCGGAGGCCGCATTTGTAGGCTGATTACGTCACAGCGACGCCACAAAGGCTGTCCAACTTTATCGACTCCAGCCGACAAACACTAGTGAACCTCGAGCTCCCGGCTGGCTATCAGCTGGTGGGTAACAGACGCCTCCGAAAACATCGAAGCACTTTTGCAAATACGTGATGTCTTGATAACTCGAGCAGATATTTGAAGTTTGCACAGCTACACGCTCGCCTGAAAATAACTTAAAATGTATTTGGCGACCCAGAAAGAGTAATATTAAAACTATGTTTGTATGTAGCTGCTGCCATTGTTGAAAACTGGAACTGGCTGAGCCGCACTATGAAATCTGGGATATGGTGGACCACGAAGGATACACCCGACCCATCCTTCAAATCTGGGGAAAAGGAGGACGCTTTGGCTGGAGTCTACTTATCTGGGCAGCCTTCGTTGCATCACTGTGATGTAATCCGCCTACAAATGCAGCCTCCGAAGGATGTGGCCCCCGAGTTGAGACACAGCCTAAATGTTTTTATGAACACGAATCTTGCATGAAGCTTTTAACACCGGAAACTACTTTTTGTTTGAGTGCTGCAGATAATCAATGAAAGGCGTGTTCTTTGTACATCGCAGATCCTTCCAGTTTCTCTGCTTCATGTGAGAGGATGATCAAAGACAGTAAGTGTGTTTGATTGTGAACAAATGTAAAAGGAGTCACGACTCAAAGAGCTGGAGCACAGAGAAATGATTGACCTTGTGGGCACCACTCCAGTAGATGTCAGCAAAGTTGGACCACCTTCATACAACTGTGTTTTTTCTAGTGCCGAGTATGGATTTAATACTCTCCCTCTCAGTGGACCACCTGTCTGGCTTTTAAACACTTTGACGGCCACGTTCTGCTGTAGTCTTAATGGTTTTAGAAAAACATGGTATGGTTTAGCGAAGGCAGCTGGAAATCCCAGCAGACTCATTAGCCAAGTGATCCAGCGTTGAAGAATTTTACTACACTATCCTCCTGATGAATCTTAGACTCTGCGACTTGTACAATACTCATCCTCAAGCAAATAACCCTGAACCAGCGGCTTTCTTCAGCCAAACATGCCTCATAATCTGTTATGTTCAGCTGAGGGTGCTGCGTGCTCTTTGTGCATACAGCAGCTGCTAAAAGGCATAAAACTCCCAGAGACCATCTCCACTGATAAAATGTGCTTATTATATTTAGTAAGTGTGAGGAAAGGAAGCGCTGATGCACCGATACGACTGTTTAGCTCTGTTACGCGACCTCCAGAGCTTCATTGAATGTATTCACAGTGATGGCGGTTACTGTTACATCTGTTTTGTTCTCACCACGGGAGCTATATCACAGTTTGGCTGTTGCTGAGTCATTTTGTCCCAGAAACTTGTTGTTTGTTGGTTTCTATTCTGGTACTTGCTGAAAATCTTTTGTCTTTGAGCTCTTTTGTTAAGAATGACTTTGCTCCCAGGAGCACAGCAACAGAAATGTAAATTTGTTGTAAGATGCTAAAGAGTTTAGCTGTGATGCTGCAAAGTTTATTTTTACCCACTGCAGCAAAGCTCGTTTCTAAAACGTGTCCACTCAGGATCTGACGGCTTTTCTGTTTCCTGTCGGACCAGCCCGCTCTTCTTTTGATGCTGTGCAGATGAGGCTGTTTTAATCTGAAGCCGGTGGTTGTGCTGCACTGTTCAACAGCATGAGCGCGGTGCAGAAAATGGACAGAGCAATTTTCTGTTGACAAATGAACGCACGCAGTGATAAAGTAGAAGGACTGATGATGTGCATCAACCAGTCACAGCGTTTTCAATAGAAGGCCAAGAAGCAGGGACCATTTTTACAGCACAAAGGTGCTAAAAGCCTTTAGCGGACGACTCATTTGAAACATTATTACACGGGAGAAGTGAAGGAACCGTAATTACATCTTCCACAGCTGTTTGAATCAGTCTGTTATCTGCAGAACATAAAGGTACGGTTTTATCTACAAGTTCTGCAAAGGGTTATAAATTAAAACGTCTCTGCTGTTTCAAAATACAAGAGTCTGGATTATTAGCTCGCATTTCAGAATTATGAAGACGTGCTCATGTTAATGGGCTCGTTTATAACACCACAGTCCTTCAGTCAGTTTAAAGACAGAGTCACAGTTTCCCTTTTTGACCTGGTTCAGCCCAGAATGAATCATCTGATCTGTACTGATGCAGCTTTCTCACAGTGAATAAGGGTGGAAGGATTTGAGAACATGCAAAGTTGACCTGTTTTCAATCATCAGTCATTCGATTGTTGGGTTTGTTTTCTTTGTGTTATTGTAGGTTTACCTTTCAACAGAAAGCACCGCAAAGCAACCGTTCTTGTGATTTGGAGCTGTGTAAATAAAACTGAATTGAATTGAAAAATTGAACTCTGTGTACAAACAAGTGTGTTTATGCTAGCAGTGATTAAATCTGTTAATATAAAAGTGCCTTGAGGCGACTGTTGTTGTGATTTGGTGCTGTAGAAATAAAGCTAAATGAAACTGAATCTGTTGCAACATCACAGATTTGACTGTGAAATATACTTTTTTTAAAATCTCAAAACTCAAAAAACACAAGTTCATTCATGTTTTCTGCTCTTTAGGCATTAACAAAAGTTATGTGCAATATGATGAAACTTCATTTATGCAGATGGCTCTTTGCTACCATATGGCCTAACTGTCACAGTTGCTAAATTAATTGCAGTAAGCCTACTTTTCCCTGTGCAGTGGGTAGATGTCATTATTGAGTTAGTATTTAACAGGGATGGATGTGGAAGCTGTAAATCGGCTCTTAGTATGATTAACGAGAGAGTTATAGGTTAAATTTAAATGTAATTAAAGGTTAAAGTCTAATAGAAAGTCATCTTGCTGGGAAGATGCTCATTTGACCTTCAACAGATGTTAGTTTTCTGGCTAAAATGTCTCTTCGGTCATAAACCTGTTTGTGCCATCAGAATAACTGAAGAAACATGTTAATCATATCAATCACTGTTTTTCTGCAGCTTTTAGTGAGACCTGAGTTTACCTGATGTGTTGCCGTGCAGTGGTCATCTACAGCATCCGGTCCAGGTTTGAGGTTATTGTTTTGTTATTACCAGTGGTGGTACTGGTGGAGGCTTTCCGTGCATCCTTTCCAAACAAGCACCTGTTCAGTGTTTTCTAATGGCGCCTTTATGGAGCTTTTCTCTGATCGTTACAGTCTGACCTTGAGATGAGTTTGCTCGACACCCACTCCTGGAAAAACTGTGACATTTTACTAAGAATCACCTGAATAGTTCAGACCAGCACCTGCCAGTACCTGTGCTGTTATAGATGGGGTCACCTTTGCTGATGATCTGTTAACACCACAAAATCAAATATTTACACTTTTTATCTTTGAGTATGTTTGTTTTAAATAAAGGAATAAGTCAGATGAATGAACATGGGTGTGGTCGGTTACATTTAACCTGTTAGTCTGATGATGAGTGAACACGCTGACCATGTGGAGTGATGCTCTTTGACTAGGTTAGTTTTGTTAAGACTAATCTAGTTCTCAGTTGTGCAAAAGTCAAAATAAACATATCAGCATTTCAAAGGCGTAGTTTAGGTGAAGCTCAGTATCTGAGAGTCTGAACGAATGAAAGGTCAGTGTCATGTTTTAATGAGATACATATGACAGTTTGTCAGTGTGTTTTTAACTCTGCTCTGTTTTGGTCTGTCCCACTGACGGGACTAATGGTCATTTTGATAAGTTTGCAATATGTTATTGTCATAAGTCATTAAAACAGTCTATGTCTAATGACTCAAGAACTCATTATAGAACCAATGTGAGTGTTTCTTTTTGCGTATATCCAAAATACTGTCACGAATCTCTAACGTGCTCTAACTTACTATATCTATTAATATACTTTATGTTGATCCCAGCGTACTTTTACATACCATCACTGAAGGATTTGTCACAGCTGGGTGGGCAGGTGTGTTTGAGGTGTGGACCCAAAAGCAGACACAGGAGTGAAAACGAAAGCGTAACAAACAGCGAGCTGCTTATTGAGGCTGTACGCAAAAAACAAAAACAAAGGCTACACAAGC
>NW_005187536.1:1317720-1324029 GCF_000239375.1 Pundamilia nyererei | reverse complement strand
GGCCCATCACGTGACCCATCACGGACACAGCCATAGACTAGACAAGTGTTTCCCAGCCTTTTGGAGCCTCAGCACATATTTCACATTAGAAGAATTACACGGCAAACAAACATGTCACAAAAAGCATGTTGATCATTTCCCCGCGCACCAGGTGCAGTGGAACTGGCTCGGTGTTTCCCCAGTATACCATTTCTGCTTTCTTCTGACCACCACTCATTCTCGGGCCCACATCTGGGTCAGCGTTTTCTCCAGATCCCAGGTCAGATTGACTATTTATAAAATATATATTTATCTATTGCTCTTTCGTGCTGCATTGTCTCACTCACAGCATGACTATATAGTTTCTTCTTCATCTTCTTCTGTTTTACTGGCAGTTAGCAATATATTTCATTGGAGCAAGAAGTTGTACTGCCCCTAGTGCAAGAGAATGTAATTGTTCTGTCCAATCTGTCCAACGAGTACCAATCAGGTGAAACCAGATAATCTTCCACAGCACACCTGATCACTTCTGCCACGGCACAGTGGTTGGGAAACCCTGAACCAGACTAAAACTCAACTCAATAACAAAAGAACGTAACATTACTCCAACATAAGAAGTCAAAAAATACCAAATAAGCTCAAGATGCTGCCTCACAGACCCAGCTCCCTGACACTAATATGTGATCATGCATTTGGTCATATTTGTGTGTGTTACACTTTTACACTAAACCTTTGACAGAGCAAAAACAGTTCTGTGGTTTACGTCACCACAAACATTTGTTTCTTGCTGTACGCTTTGCAGTCCTGCTGGTTCATTGCTGTTCTAACACACTGCAAGTAAAGTGAAACTGCGGCGTCTAGCAGAGTGAGAGATGATGTGACACTTTACGTGACGCATTTAGTCCTCGTTATGCATTTTAAAAGGCTGATCTCTGACATTATCCAACTGCAGAGTGTGAGCACAGCTGCAGCTGCTCTGCCTGCTGTGACTGGTGAAGCGGTGACTGGATATCCAGTCATTGTTTGGACATCTCCTGCTGCTATGGCTCGGTCTGTGGTGGACTGGATATGTCCAGCTGCAGAAGCTTACAGTTTGAACCTGTGAGACTCGTCTACCAGGTGTGTTACCTGCATGCATGATGCAAAGTCAGTGAGCGAGTGTCACTTCCATAGCAAACAGATATTTTAGAGCCATAATAAAACAAAGATAAAGCACAACCACAGCCAAAATCACTCGCAGCTGTGTGAAGTCATAATCAAAGACAGTCTTGGCAGCAGCCAAGATTATCCAAACCAGTGGTGGTCTGGTATAATGCATGATACTGCATCAGCTTTTCTCCACTGGCTATCAGATGAAAAGCAGATGTGACTGTGAGATAATGCTAAACATGTCTGGTAGACGAAAAGGTTCTCGCTGTCTTCTTCGGGTGTTTTTGATTTCCTCGGTTCTTTCTGCAGCCAGTTTATTAAAGGAAAACCACTTTTAAGCTTGTAGCAATGACAGCTACATCCAGGAGGCTACAAAATGAACAACCTGGAACAAAAGAGAATTCTAAACTCGCCGCGCTTTCAAATAAAAATGGTTATATTGGCATTGACAGATCCACAAAGATCAGAGGCAGAATACAGAGTTTCCCCTGTTCACTTAAGCCCACAACTCCAGAGACAGAGACGTGCACTGAGTGATATAAATCTGAGGAGCCAAGAGCAGGAATCACAATTATCTGGCATTTGTGCAGCCAGTTCACAAAGCTGAGGTGAACTTCCTCTCACAGTCACCTCGTATTCCTCGCACAGCAGAACAGGTCAGAGGCTCTGGCGCTCTCTGCCATGCTGTGAGGCTCAAATATCACAGTCCCCATGAAGAAAAGAAACTAGCATATCATTTCCTCAACATCTGCTACGACAGCAGGATTTTGCCTCCTGTAAGTTGGCAAGGCCTTGTGCGACTGACATGAAGTGGACTTAACCCAATAGGGTGATTATTGCTCCAGCCGCACAGAGCTAGGACTTGCCAGTTATTGCACAGAGAGGCAGGCTGCTGGTCATTATCACTCACATGCTTGAACTGCTCTCCTCCTTCAGGCCACCTTAGAAGAATCGTGATGAGGCCGCAGACAGCCAGACGGCCATAAAGGCAGCGAGCCCTGAGCTGCTTCTGGAATCTTAAAATGATCGTTTGTTTCCTGCTTGCATGAATACATTTGCAGAGAGGAGTACACTTTGTTTGTTGTATATATTCATCACACACAACGGTCCATGGAAGCGGTCAGTCTGTGACCAATAGGGTAGATGTGTCCACTCAATGCACGCTTCCTCCCACCATGCATATCTGCCTGTATCAGAACAAATACCTCTGTTCCAGTCCCCCTCTTTCATTTCTCAGACTCTATTGCAGAGGTGGGGAACAATTGTTCTGCTACATAACCCACCTCCTCCTCCTCTAATTCAGCACATCTAAAAGGAGGTCTATAGAGAGAAATAAGCCCTTTTCAAAGGCATTGCTTTGGCTAATGGCTCCAGCGAAGGTCCTTTGTAAGTAACACATACATATTAACATTTCTGCCATTTAGATGGAGGCACACAGTGCGTATTAAGACGCCTCACAAAGTAATAATGTAATTATGATAAAACAGGAACAGAGAAGAGATGTGATCACATTATCTTTCATTTCTGACTTTTTGCTGCAGTCAATTCAGTTCAGTTTAATTTTTCTTATATGAATAAAGTGACAGCATGTTACAGAAACAGAAGTAGTGACGGGACACTTAGTAGCAGCTTTGTATTGAACAGTCATTTGAATCAGTGTTTTTGCTGGATGTCAGCCAGTGAAAAACAGCATTTTCAATGTAAAATGAAATGAATAAAAGCCAAACAGGGATACTTTTTTGTTCCAAAGATTTATTTTTGCACGTTAAAAAAAAGAGAACTGTGCATTTTAGCAGGTCTCACTCACACTCAGGACATGTTGTCCTTATGTGGCTTAAGTAAGACTAACAGGCTCACTTACAGGCTAAATTAAATACTGAGCTCAGGGTTCAGAACGTTTTCTGCTTTAGGTTAAATATAACAGCTCAGTGCTGCATTACACTGGAGATCCAGGCTGTACCCTGCCTCTGGTAGCTGGGATAGGCTCCGCCCCTGACAAGTATAAGTGACAGTTTTGGTGCATCTCTGTTCTCTTTCTTTCATCGTCCACCTGTCGTCGCTGCTCGGAGCTCCACCCAGCTGTTACACAGCATTCCTCTGCAACCATGTAATTATTAACGTTTCCATTTTTGTATCATGATTAGAGCAGAAGGATACAAAGTTAATAGAGTTTCCATCAGGGTTTTTTATATGTTACCAAAGCAATTTTCTTCACTTTATGAATGAAGTGCTATAAGTTCACTTTACCTTTTGTCACTTTTCTTCTGTTCTCCGAAAAGCTTAAAAGTTTTTAGAAGTGTTTTAGAGCCAATACAGGTGTCACAGTGTCAGGATTAAGGATTAAAATGTGCAGCACACGATCCGCATGTGGCCCTTTGTGCCACACGCTGCTATAATCAAGGACCGGGAGCAGGAGTGTTACATAGTCAGAAAAGCTACGAAGGAAAGAGTGGACCCTCCCACAGATTTATTTGCCAGGCTTATTGAAACTGCTGCTTTCACCAAGGGGATTACAATACAGCCTCATTTCCTCCGTCTTAATCCGGTCATTAGTCGGGTTTTGTGAGGATGCAGAACATTCCTCCACTTCGAGATGTCTTTAGTGTGTGTAAATCCGACAGTTTGTTGACCAACAACAACAAAAAAATCCATTCTTTTGTAAACAGCCTGTAGAAAAACGTGGGAATATTTGGGAGCTACTGAACGCACCAGAGATCTTTGGATGGCAAAGCAGCCGAGCAAACTCACCTGCTGAGGAGACCCGTCATCTTATGTCTTTGCTGTGACTCCAAACCTACATGTCATCCACAGCCTCCAGCACCAAGATGAACGCTCTTATTATTTACTCTCATTTTCATATTGATCACGTTCATATCAGTGCTGTATTCTCTAATCTTGAGCTGAACATGCAGTCGTGCTCCCTTGTGAGTCTTTTCTTCTGTAAGTTAGTGTCAGCGGTTCAAACTGAAAGCAGCTGCTGTTAAAAGGTTAGATGGAAGTTTTCAGCTGTTTCCAGCAGCTCACTCGTCCTTGTTTTGTTACCTTACAGTTTCAGTCTCTCTCTTACTTGCAGCACGTGGAGCAATAAGCAGCTTTTGGTGGTGCAGGCTGTAGCATGAGTATGCAGGACTTGTTGTTTATAATGTGAATACGACTCCTGCTGTTATTGATTCTGTCCGAGAGATGAGCCCTCTGGGTTTTTCTGATGTTTATGCAGGAGAATGGTGACGCTTGCTAAGTGGAAAAGAGACAAAAAATCAATAGGCAAGGTGAAGGGAGGGGAGTGCCAGGCATCTCTTGGTTTAGGGCTTTCTTTCTTTCAAATTCCTGTTTTTCTCCTGTTTTGATGCACGTCGAGGGCTGAGTGAGAGGCCCAGCAGCGTCGCTCATTGAGTTGGAGCTTTTCATCAGCCGAAGCCTTGCATATGCGAGATCATTGGGTGAATGCTCTCCTCGTCTTTATGACACCCCAGTGTAATAAGCCAGATTACACGCTGAAAGTCTTTTTACAGCGTATGGCTGGAGTTATTATTCACATCTAAATGTTATGCATTCATTTCCAGTTACAGTCCAGCTTACGGCTTTTACTGCACATTTATTAATTTAGTAATCACCATTATTTGAATATTTCTGGAGGTGCTTGATATAAATACAAGGACAATTCATGCACTGCTGAAAATGGGAGGATTCAACACGAAGGGTGAAATGCTTTTTGTATGAGACGTATCATCTGGTCCATGTGGTCTGTAGTCATATTGCAGGATCAGGATTAGTTCAACATGAATTTCTGATAAATAATGTAATGATTTCACTTCTGGTACATTTAAAATAAGCAGTTCCCAAAATGCCAGGTTATCTGTTATCACAGCCTGTAAAATGAACACAGCAACAACAGCAAACACTAATCGTGTGATCAGATGCAGACAAATCAAATATAATCTATAAAGTCTTATTGTCATGACAGGAGGTGCATGCTTTAACCTTCTGAGTTAGCCCTAACATCACTGTACTCTCACGTGCTCATAAACTCATTAGATTATCAGGTACACCTGTTCAACTACTCTTAATGCAAATATCTAATCATCCAGTCACATGGCAGAAACCCAACACGTGTAGGCATGCAGACACAGTGAAGACCGCCTCCTGAGCTCGAAGCTCAGAATGAGGAAGAAACAGAATTTAAGTGACACTGACAGTGGCATGGTTGTTGATGCCTGAGTATTTCAGAAACTGCTGGGAGTTTCCCACACAGCCATCTCTGTGGTTTACAGAGAATGGTCCAAAAAAGAGAAATATCCAGTGAGCAGCAGTTGTCTGATGGATGGATGACGGATCCATTCTGCCTTGTCTCAGTGGTTCTGGCTGCTGCTGGTGGTGTGATGGTGTCAGGGTGTTCTTGGCACACCTTGGGTCCCTTAATACCATTGACCATTGTCTAAGCACCACACCCTACCTGAGTATTGTTGCTGACTGTCTCCATCCCTTTATGATGGGATGTGTACCATCTTCTGTGAATGATCTACACCACTGTAGTTCCTCCACAGTCACCAAAAAACCTGCAGCAACTGTGTGATGATGTCATGTTGCTGCACGCCAAAATGTTTCAGCAGCTTCGATCTGAGCCATGAAGAATTAAGGCAGTTCTGAAGGTAATAGCAAGCTGTTCCTAATAAAGTGTCCAACAGGTGCACGGTTTCATGAATTCATGGGTGTAGTCGTACATCGCTCTCCCGTCTCTGACCTCGTATTTAATAGGTTTCATATCCATGAGTAAAACATGACTAGCTGATCATGTTCATGTAGGATACCTTACATATACTTCTTCTACTACTACATTAGCAGCAGTGTACATGATGCTGGATTAGATGGAGAGGTCAGGAACTGAAGAGGACAGAATATAATCTGTGCAATCCAGACCATGAAACGAATGAGGAGGAGAATCCAGTGATGGAGATGATGGCTGTGCTGAGTCTGCAGTCACGTTCAAGTCAGCGAGGCTTTCAGCTCAAACTGTCATCAGGACGACTGCAGAGCATCCTGGATCGATGACATTAAATCCTGCTTTGAACTCTTTCCATCAGACCACAGTGGTAAACTGGACCAGCTTGGAGGGAAACAGACCCCAGTATAACAGTCTGGTACGGGAACTGCTCTGCCTCGGACCGGAAGGTGTTGCAGAGG
>NW_005187536.1:1316594-1317231 GCF_000239375.1 Pundamilia nyererei | reverse complement strand
ATTGTAACATACCCATACTAGACCCATATTTTGTACCCTCATACCTATAACAGATCCATTTCTGTAATATATCTGCATCATGGCTAAAGCACTTCTGGATGGATGCAAACTGCATTTCGTTGCCTTGTACTTGTACATGTGCAGTGACAAGTTGAATTCTGTTCTCTTCTATTCTAAAAAATGTTTGAAGGAAGTTAACCCAGAAAGACTTCGAAGCATACATTTGATCTTGAGCAGTCGAGAGACCCAGAAATGAATTTACCAGCACTTTATGGGATGGAGAGTGTAGTTGGAAAGTTTTCCAGGCCATCGTCTCAGGTGATTTACTTTGAGAGCCGTGATACAAGCCCAGGCTGACATCAACAAGACAAACTGGCAGCAATCAGAGAAGTTTGGGACGAGTGTGTAGAGCGCCAGCTACTCGTCCATATCCAAACGCCATGGTGAATGAGTGCCTGGTGGCTTTAGGGGACAAACAGTATATGTCAAGCAGCCTTCTTCTTGTCCTTTAGCGGGCGACCAGCGGCGGTGGTCGGCCGCGCAACCAGTACGCTGCTGTAGGTGCCACAGGTTCTCTTGCTTGACCAACGATTATCTTCCACGCTTTTCGATCTAAGGCGATGGTTCTTGCCTGCTC
>NW_005187536.1:1315246-1316574 GCF_000239375.1 Pundamilia nyererei | reverse complement strand
GCTTGTACACCACTACAGCCTGTACATACTTAGTATAGTTATAGCATATTCATAACATGCCTTCATACCGTGTACATTGTAACTAGAGGTGGGTTTTAATAATCGATTCATCGATTAAAATCGATTCTGGCTTGGATAACGTGATATCGATTCATTAAAATCCTGAATCGATTTTTTTTATATAAATGTATTTTGCCCCAAATTCCAGAATCTCAGGTGAAACGTCACAAAACTTTGACAACCACCAAACATTTAAAACAGTAAATGAGAGCAGGTACAGGCTTCTGTACAAAGACGTGACCCGCCAACGGATCAGAAGCAGTGAGATGTCGCCTTTCTTACCCGATGGCACGGACAGGGTCAGGGCTGAAAGCCGACAGCTCGCTGCTTCTGGTGTTTCGGCGGGTCGAGCTTTGTGTTCACGCCCTTTTTGCGCTGATTCTAAAGCTGTTAGTTTTATCTCTCTCCAAACAATATTGACCGAACCGCAGCAAAAGAAGATCCGAACTAAGATAACATAAACATCGTCATGGATTCATTGATGCCAGGTCTCTCTTGGAAATGAGATTTTTTACCTGGATAAATAAAGGATTAATAAAAAAAACTCTGACTTGTACTGTTTTGCTTCCACCACAATAAAATCACGCTTCATGCACAGCTCTCTCTCTCTCAGTGTACTTCAAGAACAGTTTCCCGTCTATCCCCGAAATCTGTTTTCTGCATTATTCGCTTGCTTGTTATGCACAAGACTACAGTTATTTACAGGCTGTCGGCCGCTGTTTTTTTTCCTTTTACTTACTTCCGAAAAGAAAACCTAATTTCTGCCGTTCAATACTGAACAAATTTAAACTTTCTAAAATTATGCAAAATGCAAAACGCCGTGTCTCTAATAAAACCGCTGTAACTTCAGAGGTGATGTTCATAAGTTGATTAATGGTTTTCTTTCGTTTTTGATGTACTGCAGAATATTTTTATAAAATCCAGGCCAGGAAAACCTTCATGTTTTTCTGTGTTTTATCTTCAGCTACTTTGACACAAAGGCCTCTGCTGTGACGCTCACACCTTTGATAAAGTCTTGCGTGTGTCAGCTTCCTTTTTATAGATACAAAAATATGTAAATGTTCTGATCTGAATTATAATATTTCTGACTGTCTGAGGCAAAATTTCCCAGATTTAAATCGAATCGAATTGAATCGAATCGATTCTAGAAATCAGTGATGATACCCAGCCCTAATTGTAACATACCCATACTAGACCCATATTTTGTACCCTCATACCTATAACAGATCCATTTCTGTAATATATCTGCATCATGGCTAAAGCACTTC
>NW_005187536.1:1298678-1315226 GCF_000239375.1 Pundamilia nyererei | reverse complement strand
CAGGTTCTCTTGCTTGACCAACGATTATCTTCCACGCTTTTCGATCTAAGGCGATGGTTCTTGCCTGCTCAAGGTCAAGTTGAAGGGCCTTCAAATCATCCTCGATGGAATTGATGGCCAGTAGTCCATTTCCCACCAGCGCCCTGGGTCCCCAGCGCTGGCGCATCAGCTGCCCCGGATGCAGTAGCATTGGTTGATAAAGCTGATCGTTGGGATTCCATTGCTTTCAAGCCAAGTTTCCCCGATTTATCGGTTCTGGCGACCACCCTCCTCCTTTTAAAGTTGGGCTTGGGACCGTCCTTGGCGGAGTTAAGCAAGCAGCCTAAATATAGTTAAAGATATGGGCAACATGCGACACCAGGACTAGTTGTCCCTGGAACATACAGGTGTATATTGGGACACCTGAAAATAACCAAGTGGAGTATGTCTCAGAGGTCTCAAGGGACATAAGATGATAATTTCTTCCTCTCCTGTGGTTTTGGTGAGGAGCTGTGTCAGAAGGAAGTGCGACTAATTTCCTCCATAAAAACATATTCTGTCATTTTTGACTGGAAACACAACTTTGTGTGTTTATGTTTGAAATGGTTTCAAAGCAAATGTTCATGGTAGTAGTTTGTGATACACAGGACACACAGTGTGTTTCATTGGGTTATTTCTTACAGTCAAAATAGAAATGATGCTTCTTTTTAACTCTAATTCAGTGCTTAGAAGATCAGATTAGTGAGACAGGCGGCCCATAAATAACAAACAGAAGTTTAAAGAGCTGTAATGTTCACAGGAGTCAATGATAATACTGATAATGTATGTTTGATGAGTCATTTTTGATTAGAAACAAAATTAGAAACAAAATGAACCCTCGCGTTGTTAAACAGTTTCGTTTAACAACACGAGGGTTCATTGAGAAGTTTCATTTATGTCGAACAGATTAAAACTTGCTCCGTGAGAACAACGCTCCTGGGCTACAGGCTTATTGGTGCTTTAATCAAAGACCTGTATACAGTCACGTGGCGTCGTTCGTGCTTGACCTTGGGAACGACCTCGACCTTCTAAATGCCGCAGTCATAAAAGCTGAACATTTGAAATACGTTCTTCATTGCAGCTCTATTGATAAATGTTCTATAGCACAGAAAAAGGCCAGTCACAGCCACATTACTCTATTTCCACGCCGCGGTGCCGAGTGTGTTTGAGAGACTGTGTTGCACGCTCTCAGCAAAGCATGGAAACCTCTGTTCTCACAGCGGATGTCTCAGCGAAACAAAGCGCACGGGCCAATTAGGGAAGCTGGAAACCGCGGCATCTATTTGTACCGTCATGAAAACGCGGTGAGCTGGGCGTGCTGGCAGATCCCGCCGATGGCACAGCAGATGGAGAAAGGGCAGGAGTGCCGCTGCCTCCTCTGGTTGCTATGGTGAGAATGGAGGTGAAATGCGTGGAGACAGAGCCGCTGTAAGTAAAGTGAAAGGAGACTGAATTATCCTTCAGCAGGTGGCATCGACACCGCGTCCCCACATCCAGGTAATGAATAGCGCCGGCCTTCCTGTACTCACAGGCAGGGCAATAATCTCCCATCAGCCTCCTTCCTCTGCGCAGCAGGTAAAAGACCTCACGCTGCTGATTGACTTGTTGGGTCAGCAGTCATGTGTAACAACTGACAGTTTGATCATTGGTTGAACAATAGAAGTGCACACGTACTATCATCGACATCGTATAACAATCATTTTGGAGGATCAAGAGAAAGACACGAAGTGGAAATAAGCCCCCTTTATTCAATATCGATTTACATTTTATATAAAAATTACTTACATTTAATACATTTCTTCAAAATACAAGCAGCCAAACAACATACAAATCAAATACAAAATTATAAAATTTCTTATATTTATCATCTTCCTTTTCTGAAGTAACAGACGTGTTTTATAATAACTCTTAGTAACTGTTTTTGTAGCTGTGGTAAATCTTTCTTCTCTCCATCTTTAATCCATTTGTTGATATATGAGACCTAGAAAAATATGATATTCTGTCTTTTCAGCGTACAGTACGGGATCCGGGAATCTGATCGGAAAACATTCAGGGTGGGCTTCGATATCTCTCAGATACGTTTGTACGTCATATTACTGCTGAAACAGGCGACTGAAGATTGGAATCCGTGGAAATGAGAAAGACGGGAGATAATGTCTGAGAAACGACTGTGTTGATGTTATTGTGTCCAGTGGGACTGCCGGAGCAGAGCTGTCAGGTGCAGCGATGCAAATAAAAGGAATCAAGCTTGTCGTTTGTGAAGCTCTCCGGTCCATATGTCACATGAAATAACAAAAACAGAAAAACCCACGCTACTCTTCTCTACTATACATCCTTTTTTTTCCAGATAAAATGAGCTGGCCCTTCCCCTCATCGTCTCCACAAAGCCAAACCGTTTCCCTCTAGAACTACAAACAGGTATGGGTACAAATTCTAGCACTGCATTTAAGGTTTCAACTGTGCACAAGTGTGGCTTCAGGTGTTAATAAAGTTTTTGCAAATCAGCAGCTTTACTTCAGTGTCATACAGTATACTGACAGCGCTGTGTAACGCATCTCTGACAAACAGAAAGCAAACCATAAGTGGAAAATTAAAGTCTTCAGCACAGCGACGAGGACATTATGCTGATGCTAAACCAGTAAAACCTAAGAGCCTCATAGGAAATAGAAAAATCTTGTTTCCTCCTTCATATTATACACTGTGGTAAAAAAAGAAGTACAAAGTGTAAAGTTAGGCTATGCGGCGGTTTCATGAATTGTCCCCTCGAGTTTCTTTGGGAGTAGCTCTCTCCTCTCATCGATACTGATCACTGGCTTCCGGCAGTTTTGCCCGTCGATGTAGATCTTTGCATACACTGGATTGGAGTAGTTCATGGGCTAAACAGGCAGGGGAAGAGATGCCAAGTACAAATGTTAATTTATGATATTTTACAACAGTAGGAGTCTCGAGGTTGCATTTTAATAGATGTTGTGGAATCAAGAAAGTCTTCGTGTCAGATTCACCTCATACAAACTATCACATCAACTTTAATGAAACCTGGGCTAATTTAAATTCATGTACAACTTCCTCTGTCTTGTTGGCTGAGTTCTGATCCAATTTGAATCCATTTCGATGGATCTGCGCTCTGTTAGCAGATTGTTTAACCGATGTTCCATCACAGGAGGTTTGCTGGAAACAGATGGCGGCTGCATCTCAACCAAAACAGTTTGCAAACTTTCCACAGTCCCACAGATATTAGCAAAATGAGCAACAGAACTGAACTTGGTGCCAATTGTCGTGCGAAACATTTGTTAATAAAAAGTTGATTATTGGAACTTTAAGGAAAGTTTGGTGGTTTTTGGACAGGATGTCACAAAATGATAAAGGGAGCAAGTATATACCAGATGTCAACATTAGCATGATTTTAATTTTACACAGTTCTTAAAATAGAAAACACACAAAGCTTCCTCACAGTGAAATTGTATAAAAATGGATATTTTTTCTTCTTCTTCAGAGTAAAAATAAAGTGTGTAACACTCACCTGTCCAGGGATTACCTCCTTGGGCACAGAATTCATGCCCAAGGTGTGAGGGTCGCTGGATTTTACACACCAGCCCTGCAACACAACAAGCACCGTGCCATATAAATACAGATGAACTCTCACAGTCCAAATACGGGTTTTAAAACTGCGCTGGAAAAACAAACTAGCAAGTACCACGAGAGCTGGACGTATGGAGGCTGGTTTAGAGTCACACCAGCATGTCTCGGTTAAAAACACAGACTGGACTCACAATAGCAGATGTCAAAGTTGGCAGCTTAAGAAGCAACAGCATTAGGCTTGAACTTGCAGCAGGTGAGCTACATAACTGCATCTGTGAAGGTCTTAGGATTCACTTGATATGCTGGGAGTTCGTGTGGGGTGCAGAGAATAAATCACCACACAGACAGACGTCCTCCAGGTTCGTGGCATCTGTATATTTTTGTGCCCAGGCCAGAGAGATTGTAAAATCTCTGCAAAGCCTCATGTAATTCCACCGGATGCATCTCAATTCTAAATATCACATCCCAGCAGCTGCCGGGCCAGATGCAGAGAACACAGCACTGAGTTATTTTCCAATCTGAAAGACACATTTGAGCTGTTGTCCTTTCTCTACCCTTCAATTAAAGACGACATAGCTGCAGCATCAAGGCTAATAATTAGTGTGATAAGGACTGGCATCAATCAAGGTCTAAACAGATTTTCTCATGGCTTTGAAAACTCTGCAGTATTAACAATGCTGTGGTAGTAAGGGATGTACACATACGGCAAATTAAAACAACATTATGCAGATATTTTACGATAAAATAGCCAAGAAACAGTCACTAGGTTGTTACACAAACTGTTTCTGCCTGTCTGTTCTCGCGCTTTGCAACTTCACTTCAAAGTGCACAATGCTTCACGACACACTAATAACTCCTAGTTTTCAGCTGGCTATAAAAAACTGGCTCAGTGTTGTCACTGCAGACATCGAGGTAGAGCTCAGAGGACCTTGAAGTTGTTGATGAAGAGTCGCTGAGTAGGAGGCTGGACAGTAAGACCAGTTTCATATCAGAAGACTCCTGGTCGACCTTCTTACAGCTGGGCCACATGTGTTTCATAGACAATCTATGTAACTGTATATAAAAATAATATAGTGATGACCATTAAGATTTCTCCTCTAAGTATCCTGATAAAAAGGAGCCAGCATCTGCTGTACTGTCAATTCAACTTCTAGGAGATCAAATGGTACAAATTTGTTAAGGTTGTAAAAACTTTATTTAGTTGGAAAACACGTGCAGTAAGTTTTATATGTGCAAAAACGATTAAGCTTTCAGTATTTAATGCAGCAGAGACCTGCAGACGCTGCCCAACAAGAGTTACATTGAATCAAATATGAGATGAAAACTGAAAATGAATCACTTTAATGAGTTTGTAGCTAAATGTAATTACACTGACGTTTGTATCTGAGAACATACGAACAGATGCAGCTGCATGTTTAAGCCCCACTCAAAGTTCCTCAGTAACTTTTACTCCACACGTTTGACTTGGCAACAATCTGGTTTCAGCTCGAAGTCAAACACTGAATTCCATCCTATTAAAACAGGAAAGACGTGTTGTTGAGCACACGTGACACACACACACACACACACCCACCTTATGAGGGTCAAGTGTGAAGTTTGGGCGCAGCAGGCTGCCTGCATCAGCGTGGTTGTCGTGGTCCACTTCATACATGTTGTATGACGGGTTCCCAATTTCCACGTTTATCCCTCCGTTGGTCATGGGCTGCCTCTGCACACGTTTGCCCCTGAGCCGTGCAGAGCACATCATCATTAACGCGACACACAACATGCTGTTAGTGTGCTGCTGCACGATGCTACTTGGAGCATATCACTTTGTTAGATAGCCATGAACGATGGATTATTACCACAGGCTCAGAGTTCAGATCTACTGAAAGCAAACTTTTCACTCATAAAGCAAAAGCATCCATTCATCTTGAAAGCTCTGCGATGCTGGAGCGCTCATGTTCCTGCTTAGAAGCTTCTTTTTCTTACATATTTCTTTATCGACGTACCTTTGCCTCCGGCGGCAGATATAAACACCGGCTACCACCATCACAATCAGGATGACCAGCAGGACCAGAGGCACAATGATAGCGATGCTTCCTGGGGAACAGAGAGAGGACGTGATGAGCGACCAGCAAAGGGGCTGAGATGAGTTCACGCAGTGACCGCGGCGTGAACAGAGCCACTTTAAATAACAGCGTTTTCACTTCACAGGGCTTCGCTGTTTGCACATTTCACTTTACATACGTCCAGCACAGACAGGCTGCACATTTAGAAATGTAAGACATTTTACACTGACGTGCACGACTTCAGAAGATATATTTTTTAAAGCTTAAATTGAAGTTGACGACAGAGGAGTCATATTACTGAACCCTGACGGGCTGGCGACTACAGCCCCTCTAATTCAAACAAGGAAACCCCGCTGAGCAGAGCCCTTTGTGCTCAAATGATGCAAACCGCAGAGGTTGGTAGGAGTTCGGTAGTTCGATGCCAATCTGTTGATGTTCACATGTACGAGTTATCGTTCCACTGAAATGCAATAAGGTCAGTGAACCAGTGACACATGCAGGTATTCACACAGGACATGTTAAGGCTTCTTGACATTCCCAGTCCTCACCTCCGCTCATGTTGTCTGATCTGCTGCTTTTAGGGGCGGGTCTCTCACACTGTGTTCCTGCCCAATTGGCTGAACATCTGAAGGAGGTCAAAAGAGAATATAAATAAACTATCATTAGCATACCGTGGCTGCAGAGAGGCTGCTGAGAAAACAACTTTGCGAAATGATCTACGACATGATGTGACTGTGGCTTACACATACGGCACACGGCTTTGATTCAACACAAACAAAACACCACCTGGAGAGAGAGCACTAAGCACATACATGTTGTGTCCGTAAAGAGCTTAATGTGAACTGACGTGTTGAATATTCAGTGTATTAACAAAAAACAGGAAAGATCAAAGGATGACAACAAGTCGTCATCTCATGTGTGTTCCAATGGGATCCGATGGGCGTGATGCATGACCCTTGTTAGAGGAGGTGACGTCCAATTTAGCTGACGCTAAAGCATGTAAAGCATGAGTGATCTGGTGGGGGCGGCAGGGTGATGATAGGATGAAACTATCCTGAATAACATGCACTTGCAGAATCAGAACATCAGGCTTTGACAACAACTTTATTAGGACATCGGGCGTAACCTGGGTCTTCATTTTCCCGCCTTTGAGAAGCAAAAACCAGGATGGAACTGAGTCCCTTCAACAAAGAAACCCGGCTAAGTTGTAAAAGTTAAAGGCCTTAAATATGAACACCGATTAAAGATGACACGTTCTGCCGAGTAAATTATGTGCAATGACCGGTCAGGACGTATTTAGCCATCATGCACAGGCTGCAAATGCACTGATGCCCACATCACACACACAGTGTTATGCTGTAATCTTCCCGTGGTTCATGTGTGCATGAGATGGGTGGCAGTAAGAGGCAACAACGTTATGCAGCAGCCGGTGATGTAATAAGTGCCCCTATATACAACGTAGTGGTGCTAATATACATTAGCAACATCTTTATCTACCAGGAAGGACTGCTGGTGCTGCTGCTGCAGCAGAAGCATAAATAGCATCCTGTACTGTTGCCGCTTAGCTTGGCCCACCAGAAACAGAGCTACAGCTAGCTGTGTCCTAAAGTAACTAAACGAGCACAGCAGCATGTTTCAAATAAAAACTATTTCCTGTTTTAAAGTCGTTTAAATACCAAAGGTTAAAATGAAATACTGTCACATGTAACTACTTTCTACAAAACTCTGTTTTTGAAGCTTAGAACAGAAACAAGCACGTGTCTCGAAACGCCATCAGCGCTGCAATCAGTGTTCGACCTCGCCACGTATTTTCTTTCTTACTGCAGCGAACATATTCAACACGTGTTGGTGCTAATGATGCTAATAATAGTCAGTCATGTTGTTTCCATACAGAAATAAATATAAGCCAACATATTCTAATAAAACAACATTGTAGTATCTGTGTGATTCCACCATCTACGCTGAGTCATTGCTATATCCAGTACTTATTACATGACAAGCTGCTACAAGGAGGCACCATCACAGAGAGGCCTATGTGCTGGACTGAGGCTGAAATGAAGCCAAATGGAGTGGGGGTGGGTTGTGTACAAAAGGAGGTGAGTGGGCGCTGAATACAGCTGGAGAGGTGAGAGGGACCTACTTGCAGCGTGGTTTGTTAAGAGCTGTTAATGTGCACATCCCCTCATTCTGACAGAAGTAATCGCAGGGGTTGGCCAGCTCATCACAACGTTGGTTCTTGAACCCTGACGTGCAGCTGCAAAACATGTGTTTGGAGTGACAAAAGGGCCCAAGAACTGTTCAACTGTCGGCTGCCTCATGAGTGGCGACAGAACGCTAAACCCTGTTAGCAGCTTAAGTCACAAGATGCAACAAGACAGTGTGACGTCTGCAAATTAGCAAAACAGATCAACAAACGTCCCTGCTCAGCACGTGAGGGGGACGCATGTGGGGCCTGCTGCAGATTACGAAAACTGTTAAACAAGAACTTTGGGCCCCAACATGATGGTTGTTTGCATCCACATAAATGCATCTAATAAGCAAAAACCAGAAAATACATTTAGTTTGATTAAACAATAGAAATGACAGCTGACAGGGGAAATAATGATTTGATTCTCTGTTGAATTTGTGAACATGAAAAATCTCTCAGACTGAAAATTAACCTGAAACACAAAAAAGCAAATTATATAAAAGCGCTAAATGAATTTGCACGTCACTGAGTGAAACACGTATCTGATCCACTGGCTCTCACAGACTGGCTGTGTGATCGTGTGCCATAATCAATCAATCAATCAATCGAGTGTTCTGGTCCAACCTCTGCACCACCAGGTGAGACCAAAGAGTGTCAAAGGTCGACAGACTGCAGACCTGCACGAGGCTGGAACAGGATACCATCAGCGAGAAGCTTGGTGAGAAGGTGACAACGGAAAGAGAAGGAAAATAAATTTGTCCTCAGTCTGGAGCTCCATGTGGGAGCTTGCATCATGGGATGAGGACGATCACCAAGGTGCTGGATCAGCCCACAGCTCCACGGCACAGGCCCGTCTTCACTTTGTGAACTCGTAAATGAGTCAGAGAAGGCTCCGGAAGTGCTGTGGTCAGATGAAACCAGAACTGGCAACAGCTCAGCCACTGTGCTTGCAGAGGTGGAAACATTATGCTTTTCTGACAGGATGACTTTGCCTCACTGAGTGGGCCAGTGGACAGGCCCACGCACCGTAACATCTCGGACTCCTTCCCTCGGCCAGGACACTGACAGCTGGTCATGGACGCGTTTCCAGCATGAAACTGACTCGTGTCATGCAGGAAGGACCAAGTCAAATATTTATTTCCATCACTGACATGCAAATTCTTTTATACCTTTTGTGTAATGTGTGTGTTTTTCTGGATTTTTTGTTTGATAAAAACAAATTTAGGGATCAAATAATTGTTTCCCCGCTGCACAGCTGACTGATGGATATTTCTAACTGTAGATGCTAAAGTAACTTTGCTTTTGTGCAGAAAAGGAAAAGAGCAACAACATAGAGTCATACAGTACAGAGCTGCTTAACAGGAATGCTTGAACTTTGTTAGACAGCAGTGAAATGTTGAGGTATTCTCTTCGTATATTTGAGGTTTTTAAAGCAAGAATGATTGCAGCTGTAGCAGCTTCTTTAGGTAGGCTTGATGAAATATACATTTACTCAGAGTATTAAGGTCAAACATTATGATTTCTTGACGCCGACGTATCCATCATCTCACATAATCTCTCATCTTGCAGCAATGATAAACCGCATTATCAGGATCTGTTAACCTCATCGAATAAGATGGAATCATTTGCATAGAAATTGATTCTATTCCCTGGAATCTGTGAGCGGCGCCTGCAAATTTCAATTTAACTACAGTGGACAATGGGCATTTTAAAAAATGGAGAGTTGGCCTTTGAAATGGATTTCCAATTTCCTCCTTGGACAGATTTTTAACACAGCACTGCGAGTGATTATAGCGGAGGAGGTATTCATTTACAGGGAGCCCTCTGAGTAGCCTTTCACGGCGATTTCTTCACGTGTGCCAGTCAAGCTTTTGTCTCGTGCAATTTTTCGAGCTTCGTGGCGGCTGAAGTACTGAGCAAACTTCTAAACCCTCTGACTGAAGAGAGCCACAGAGGCCTGACATCAGCTCTCAGCTGCAAGGAGGAAAAGTGTGATATGTTGAGAATAGCTGGCTTTGAAGGAGTCTGAAACCATCTTTATCTTCCTAAAACCTTAAGCCACAGCGAGGTGTCACACAGCACAGGATGCTGTATGGCACTCGGCCCCCTGCTGTTTCATGGCCTCCACACAGTGACATCAAACCTTCAACTTAAGGATTTCTTTCCAAAGGAAGACATCTATCTCACGCGGCGACTTTCAGTTTTTAAAGCCGGGCACAGAGCCGACGGCTGAATCGAAACAGTGATGTGAGTGTGAATAACAGTGGAGAACATTGAGTTTTCCTTACTTTCACCATTAGGCAGGGACTTACTGACAGAAAGGCAGGTTGGTGTCAGGGTCCAGGTGGCAGGTACCTCCATTGTAGCAATATCCGTCACACAGCTGACAGCTCGGTGCTATTCTGCCATTTGTGCAGCTAGAGGGTGAAGAAATAATGGATCCTAGTTACAACCAGAAAACTATACTTACAAGAAGCAGAGACTTCAGCCAGCTTCAAATTCACTGACATGACCAAACCTAAAACGCTACAGGGTACGTGGCCTTAAATTATTGATTTAATTAAATCAATTCTTCCCGCCGGCAGCCTGTGGGTGAAGCGACTGAGCCCTGAATGAACAATATACTGTTTAACTCGTGTTTTCCCATGAATAAAAATCAACTATGAAGCCTCACAGCCAAAGAGATGATGGACAAGAGTGGACAAGAGTAAATACGGAGCGCTCACTTGCAAACCACTTCTCCCGTCTCCTCGTTAATGAGGCAAGGAGCTCCGTGGCATCGGAGACACTTGTCCACCTCGCACTTGTTCCCTTCAAACCTGGCGGGACACACACACTCCACGTAGCCGCTGCTGGATAAAGTGCAGGCCTTGGAGTTCACGCAGTAGTGATGACAAATGTCTGTTTTAGGTTTGCAGAGATAAACAGAGAGAGAGGATAATGTAGAAACACAGTCTAAGCTGATCTGATTACAACAGTACATGGTTTTAATGGGACTTAATTATCCACATCAAATGATATCTTAGCCACAGATGAAAACGTATCACCCTTTGGGCAAGCAACAGTGGGAAAAACTAATGATGTGCAGATGAAATTGTTTCCCCGCAACACATTATGTCAAAGCGCAGCAAAAGAAAATGCATTATCGCCCCGGTGCAGAAACACCCAAAGGTTGTTTGATGGTAGAATTTTGATTTTTGTTTATCTGCAAATTGAAGCAAATGTGGTGTTTTTGGAAAGAAGAGACTTTGAGGGGATTGCTTTTGTCTCTCGCTCAGAGTGGGAACTCTCAAACGCTTTGTTCTGTGGATTTTATGTGACATAACTGAATTCAAATCAATGATTTTCTTTTGATTAGGTGCTACTGGCAGCCACAGGCAGCCAGGGGAACATCAATGACTGTTTGTGTTTGTTTGCTGCCAACAGGACTCACGATAAAGACAGCGGTCCCCGGTATACTCGGCCATGCAGCGGCACACCGGCTGGTTCCCCTGAGTGACGTCGCACGTCCCCCCATTTAAACAGTAATTGTCACAAATCCTTTTCTCACAAAAAGGCCCTGAGAATCCGACAGGACAGCGGCACGTGGGCTTTCCTGAAAAGAAATATGAGCATAAAAGATTATTAGAGCACGGAAAGGTGGAAATCGGCAACGGACTGATGAATTCATCCGTCTCAGAACTGCTTTCGTTTGTTCCACAGAGCCAAAACTGCTGTGCACAAACATGACGCGTCCACGCGCTCCAAACTGCCTCGTGGCTGTAAACACACCTACACAGATGCACTTCATATTTACATGGATATATAGGGCTGTGCAAAAGTCTTGAGCCTCACCTAATTTCTTTATAGAGAAAGAAATTATTCTTTTAATATTCTTTATATAGAGAAACTAACTTTTTCAAGTCATCTTGAGCAATAATTTCACACATCACATCACTGTAGCTGATGATTTTCAAAGGTTTATTTTCTTCGGTTTATTTGCTGAGCTGAAGATACAGAAGATAAATAACTGAACCCTGTGAGACCCAACACATCACGAAAGAGCCAGAAAATTCTGATTTTTTGGAACTGAGATGTTTATGAACCTTTATAACAAAATCCCCATTTTTTGCTGTATCATCTTGTTTTTGATATCTTTTTATTATATATTTATTATATATTTTTGTTTCGCATTTAATACATTGGGTGTTTTTGCCCATAACACTTTGAGCCGGACAACATAGCACGGGCACTTTGTTACCAGCAGCTTTTAAACATTTAATTTGTTCACAGCGGCAAACAGGCAGAAAAATCTGAGGTACGGCAACAGAAGTAAGAACTGGACTGAATACTAACGGCAGCAGGTCAAAATTTGAATGGAGTGAAAGAAGCCTGGAGAACGATTCCTGCAGGCTACACGTACGAGAAAGCAGGCTGCTGGGTGGAGACAACCTGTATGCTGTTAAGGCCTCGGGCCATTTTCTGGGTCACTTCTGTTGGTCTTACATCCTGTCTTCTATCTACTGTCCTAATGCAATAAAGTCTAAAAAGCCCCAAAACAGATATAACAGAAAACACAAGAAAACAAATATCGACTTTCAAGCTTGTTAAAATCGTACAAAGTCTATTTCTGCCTCATATGCTGTATTTCCATGCATGTAGGGATGGCCATCGAGAACAGGTTTTTCTAGTGAAACGGCTCCCAGTAGTAGAGTAGAGCCTGTTTGCCTATTGATTCTCCATATCGATTCCAGTTGGTGAGTCGGAGCAGGAAACAGTGGTGGAGCCTGCAGTGTGGATATAAACATTACTTTTATTTTTATTGCACAGAGAGGCGAGAACACGATGGTGAAGTGCAAACTGCATCCAGGACAGAAACAACCACAGCATGCTGCTAACACAACTAGCACCTGCACAGACAGCATGCTAATGCTAAGCTAGGAGTGACTGCTGACCCCAGACCAGCAGCCACAGTTACAAAGATTGTATAAATGCCTCGATGTGAAACTTTGTTACAATCCTCACACGTGGGTAAAAGAAAAAGCACAGACTGAAACGATCTTCACACAGACCGTACAGAAACACGTGCTGCACCTTCTGATTATTTTTACAATTAGAGACGTGTGAGTGTTGAGAATTGCCTCCTTGTGCGGGTGATCTGAAACAGTAACCTTCCAATCATGCTCGCCGTTTGTATAACGGACAAGCGAGAGCAGGAAACAAGTTCAAGAAAAGGTAACAATTGAACACTACTTACACAGCACACAACCAAGTTGCCATGGATACAGGTCTCGCCATGTAGGTCACACTACACCACTTGGTAATTTCACACTCTACAGTTCTGTGCCTGGAATAATCTGACTGAAACGTCCAAAGGAAATCAATCTCTCCATTTGGATCTGATAACTCAATAACTGATGGGTTAAATCTTTCTGAGAAGGCCAAACGTCACAGCGATGAACGGCCTGCTGCGCTCAGCTGTTCTCTTCATCTCTGGAAAACTAAAACATTAGTTCAGGTTTTCACAAATACTGATGCCGACTGGTTTTGGATGTGTCAGCAAGCTGTAAGTTTTACAGACTTCTTATGTTTCTTGAATATTATCTTATTATGGGATGCACAAATCAAACTGTTTCAGTGCTGTTATTTAGTAATACTAGCAAAAACCTTGTGAAAGACATCACTAAAATGTTACAGGAACACAGAAAGTGAATAATACTCTTCTTGCCTATTCTTCTTATTATAAATGGCCAATGCAACTGTTACCATAGGAACATGGTAGTGTAAACACTGAAATGAGCTCAAACTTCCTGGTCCACCTTTTGCAATCGTGTCACTGCTATGCAGATGACACCCAGCTCTATCTGTGCATGAAGCCAGATAACACACACCAATGAGTTAAACTGCAGGAATGTCTTGAAGACATAAAGACCTGGATGGCCGCTAACTTTCTGCTTCTTAATTCAGATCCAACTGAGGTTATTGTACTCGGCCCTGAAAATCTTAGAAATATGGTATCTAAGCAGATTCTTACTCTGGATGGCATTACCTTGGCCTCCAGTAACACTGTGAGGAACCTTGGAGTCATTTTTGACCAGGACGTGTCCTTCAAAGCACAGATTAAACAAATATGTAAGACTGCGTTCTTCCATTTGCGCAACATCTCTAAAGTTAGAAATATCCTGTCTCAGAGTGACGCTGAAAAACTAGTTCATGCATTTATTACTTCCAGGCTGGACGACTGTAATTCATTATTATCAGGAAGTCCTAAAAACTCCCTGAAAAGCCTTCAGCTGATCCAAAATGCTGCAGCAAGAGTCCTGACAGGGACTAGAAAGAGAGCAGATTTCTCCTGTTTTGGCTTCCTGTTAAATCCAGAATTCAAAATCCTGCTCCTCACATACAAGGTCTTAAATAATCAGGCCCCATCTTATCTCAATGACCTTGTAGTACCATATCACCCTATCAGAGCACTTCGCTCTCGCTCTGCAGGCCTACTTGTTGTTCCTAGAGTATTTAAAAGTAGAATGGGAGGCAGAGCCTTCAGTTTTCAGGCCCCTCTTCTGTGGAACCAGCTTCCAGTTTGGATTCAGGAGACCTGCCCGCCCCTCCCTCAGCCTGGTCCTGATGGAGGTCTTTTCCTTCTTGTTCATATGGAGTCGTTTGATGGTTGGTGTTTTCTCTGTTTTTTGTAGCACTTTGAGCTGACGGCCGTTGTGATTCGGTGCTACATAAATAAAACTGAATTGAATAGACGTCAACATTTATCTGCTGCACCAAGCATTTTAGACACTGACCATCTCAAGCCTGACTACATACTGTGAATTCTGGGTAATTTAAGACCGTTTACAAAATGAAATAAATCCCTATTTATGGGATATTTCTTATTACTGTTACAAGTGTAATAAAAATACAAACAAAGGAGAATCATTGAAAGGAATACACTAAGCTGCAAACCTGCATCAGTGCTTTGATGCTGTGGTTTCTAGTTTCGGCGTTGCCTGCTTGTCCTAATCATTCACTCAGCTACAGGATGATTTCACTGGAAAAACAAAAACAGCTGATGATATCACTGACGTCCATATTGAGAGGGGATTTTCTTCTTACTGTTGTTTCGTAACAATGCCTGCAAATCATAATTTATGACATTTTGTTGTGTCCCATTAGTCAAATTAGGTGTCACTGACTGTTCTCATAGTGACACCAGCCTGATCGTGTCTTCACACCAAATATCAAGTTTTGGTTTGGCAGAGATGCAGACTGATGCTAATTTGTGCAGAGCAACGCAAACAGAGGCAAGTGTATCTGCACGAGTTCACCTCATTGGGTTGCAGACGCCTGCGAGTTCTCCTGATAGGCTGACAATCAGAAATGAGGAACATCTTTACTGTCACGTTCTCTAAAGAGCTGCACCCACAAGAAGTGCTTTCAAACAGTGGACGAACTGTGGAGGAATTCCTGGTACATTAGTAAAAACAATAAGGACACTTTATTCACATGCTGATTACAAACATACAGAAAAAATTAATGTTTAACAGAACCAAAAGAAAAAAATCAGGAAACAACAAAAAGCAGTAAATAAATGCCAAACGCTACAAAAAGGTTGAAGCACAGACACCAGAAACACAGGAAGTCACAAAGAGCAAACCAGTGGATCAGACAGAGACTATTATTTCAACATTATGTGCAGTCTTAGTACTGCTGCTTATTTCTCAGTTTATGGCTGCAGATTACAGCTGTGAAGCCCTAAACTGGCTCTACTTAAAGATCAGAAGTTACTGTCACACGGCCTAATAAAGAAGACGTGGAAACACTTTGTGTTGTCAGCAGATCAAAGTGTAATTAACTGTATTGATTGAACAGGTATTCTTGTGTTTTTGTTCCAGCATCCAAACGAGCACAAACACAGACTCAGCAGCTTCCTCCTACACTTCAAATTAAGAGCAAAAACATTCATACAGTTTTTTCTTCACCCAAAGAAAACATCATAACATTAGTAACTTTACAGCTGGCTTTCATTTGTGACGAGGGTAACGAGCTGCATCTATAACCTGCCTCCACCAGCACAGGTCTGTGTTGCACTTCCAATATGCTGCAAAGTTGTGACCATGTTGGTTGAGCCACGTCAAAATTAGAGCCGTGTGTGTGGCACAGAAACTCAACCTTTGCACCCCTCAAACACATCATCAAGTTGGCCGATGACACGACTGTGGTGGGTCCCATCTGCAAGAACGACGAGTGAGCATACAGAGAGGAGGTGCAGCAGCTAATGGACAGAGTCAACAACCCATCTCTGAATGTGGACAAAACAAAGGATTCAGAAGAGCATAGAGGATCACTGGCCACTAACCCTAACACTTAACATCGATGGATCCTCTGTGGAGGTCGTTAAAAGCACCAAATTCCTTGGTGTTCACCTGGCAGAGAACCTCTCCTGGTCCTTCAACACCAGCTCCATAACTAAGAAGGCCCAGCAGTGTCTCTACTTCCTGTGGAAGCTGAGGACAGCCCATCTCCCTCCATCCATCGTCACCACCGTCTACAGAGGGACTCGAGAGCATCCTGAGCAGCTGCATCACTGTCTGGTTGCTAACTGCACTGTATCAGTACAGCAGCTGAGAAGATCACTGGAGCCTCTCTTCCCTCCATCACAGACACCTATCACACCTGCTCCATCCGCAAAGCCACCAGCATCGTGGAGGACCCCACACACCCCTCACACACTCCCCTCAC
>NW_005187536.1:1296636-1298450 GCF_000239375.1 Pundamilia nyererei | reverse complement strand
TTTTCATTCGTGTTTTGCAGTTTTTGCACACTTGCACTTCATGCAGTCCTGTGTTGACTGTCTGTTATACGTCATATGCAGCACCAGGGTGCTTCACTGTGCGCTGTGCCACTGCACATGGTGGAAGTGACAATAATTGGTGGTTAGAAACAGAAGGGGAACACAGCACAGCTGAAAGCACTCAAGACTATAAGACAGAGAGGGGATATAACCTGAAACAAGAAACAGGAGAAACCCAACTATCCAAGTAAAACAGGAAACAGAAACTCTGCCTTAAAAACACACTAGAGTGAAGACTGGAGGGCACAGGGACAGAAAGGAGGTCAAAGGTTATCAATCCTACTCAAAGACTTTATCTGCAGCAGCACCAACATGACACAAAATCTAGCTGCTTGCTGACGATAACAAGTTTTCCTGTAAACAAACAGGTTACAGTTTGTTGTCCAGAACTAGGAGCGTGCAGCCGCATGAACAGATGGAAAAAGGCCCAGAACTCAAAAGAGATTGTTTACAATTCTATGCAGTAAATTTCTATCAACAGCTTGAGAAAAATATGCAAAATGTTTCAGTCAGAGAACCTGAGCCGCGCTTTCTGAACTGCAGATTCGAGTCATCTTCACGTCGTAGCAATTATCCAAACTACATCCTTTAACTGCATCCGTGTCCCTACTTTCCTGCTAATGGGCGGGAACACGAATCGTTGAGTTGACATCACTTTAAAGAAAACACTTTACACTTTGGATGTTTGGCTTCAGGGAGTTTTGGATAACGAGAGCAGGCGAGAATCATAAAGGAAAGATCTGCCTGAAACCAACCGGCCTGCCGGGGAGGAAATAAATGCAGCGGACAGTAACTGTGCTGGATCATACACAACCAGCTGGGCAGACAAAGTCTTGTACAAGTTACACAAATGTGTTTAGACAACTGTTATGATATATTTACTTTGTTTTGTTTGACACAGTATGAAGTTCTTTACTTTCATGTCACAGAGACACAGGTTTGTTTCAAACGTGCTGCTGCCAAACCTTCCATTAAGATCCTGGGAAACCAGTCGAATCTGAAGGCAGAAATTCAAAGACACCTTCTTGTGTTTTTAAGGATGAGACTGGGAACGAATCCAGCCTCCAAACTGACCGAGTTTCCCTTTTTATCACCAAAGGAGATCCTGTTGGACAATAATCCATCCCTCTTTTTCCATTTAGAGCGATGCTTGCATGAGACGTGTGGTCAATGCAGTAAAACAGCACACAGTTAAATACAGCACACGTTTCCTCTGCCCACTAAAAAAGGAAAATCTCTTCACTATGTAAGCAGCATGAACGGGTCCGATCATCAATATTAACCATGAAAGACCCAAAACAATGTGACATTCACTACTTCATCTCTGTTACAGTTTTAATGAGCAGCAGTTATTTTACCATCTGCTGAAGTCACGTTAAGCTGTAAGAAAACGACAAAAATACTGTTTTTGCAAACAAACATTTATTTCCTGTTAGGTTATTAAATCCATGTAATTAATAAATATTTAATGAATTTAAACCACTTGAATAAAGATCTGCAATGAGAAATCACGCCACACCTTTGTCACAGCTTTCTTTCTACATTAGGCCAATAAACATGTTTCATTTTTTATCTGTATCTTTTTTTAAAAGCAACTTAACTTCTATGATGTGGGCGTGATATACAAAGGCTTTTAAATCCAGGAAAGCTTCTTTAACAGGTCTGTACGTCCTGCTTCAGTTTCACTGCTGACATCTCAGGAGAGCTCCTCAAAGGAGACCTTCACATGAAGGCTGGAGGCTCCTTTCAGAGCC
>NW_005187536.1:1293843-1296021 GCF_000239375.1 Pundamilia nyererei | reverse complement strand
AGTCAATATTACTGTTAAGATACCTGAGACGTTGACATCATTGCAGGTGCCGTTCACCAGCACCTTCCCCTCTGGACAGGTGCACCTGGCACCAGTCGGGTTGAGCAAACACATGAAATCACAGGACATTCTGGAGCATGGATTGGGTCCTGTGGAGAAACAACGGAGGAGATCATCTGTGATGCTGAACAAGAACTTCTCTTTCTGTGAAACGTGCGGTTGTTCTTTTTTAATAGAGCTATTGAAGTGCTGTAGGTTTAGAGGCACAGCACATGAATCATTTACACATGCATCTTCACATTGACTAATCAAAAGCTGAGAATAACTGTATAACTGATGTGTCACCTTTAGAAGGGCTGCTTTTAGCAGAGAGGACGACATGTTCATGTTGTGAATCAAACTGCTTTAACTGAAACAGGCAAACACAACTCAACATGATGTTTGACTGAAGCTGCTGTCAGAGGTTCACATCCACTCATCGTGAGCATGAATGTCCTCTACATGCACCCTCATTAAAACTGGGTTTGCGCCACTCTTCTTCACAGTTCGTTTGAATTGGTTGTTTTTTTGGGTCGGACCTGGTGTTCACCCTGCTTCATCCCAAAACCAGCTCTGATCAGTGTCCTGTTCAGGTTTCAGCCGTCTCGCTGTCAGTCTGAGGGAAGCCCTTCAGGTTTTTTATTGTCATATTCACAGAAACGTGAATGAAATTCTTCTTTTGGTGCCAAACAGAAAGATGCATGTATAAAACTAATAACTATAATAAATGATCATTTAAAAACAACAGAAACAATTATAAAGAACTACAGTTAGTACAATAAAGGAAATACAATAGAAATCGAAGATAGAAATAAAATAAGAAGAATCTGAGCTGCAGGGCAAATGTACATATTTATCCAATCTATGCTACGTCAGCGTGTAGGCGGGGTCTTTGATGGAGGCAGCTGTGGACTGATGGTAGATCCTCTGCAGAGAGGGTGCTGGAGTCCTAATGATGTTTTTGGCAGTCTTCAGCACTCTGTGCAGGTGCAGCGGTGTTACTGCACCACACGGTGATGCAGCTGGTCAGGATGGCCTCAACCATGCAGCTGTAGAAGCTCCTCAGTCTGCTCCGTAAATGCAGCCGCTGATGGCCCCTCGAAACCCGCTGTGTGGTGTTAAATGCTCCTCCCTGCTCAGGTAGGTGGAGAGCCCATGTTTGTAGTAATGTTAGCTGAAGTTACCAATGCTGGCAGACCGGGGCGCAGTGTGTAGACAGAAGACGGAAGCATCGGAGACACAGAGGTCACCCAGGGATGTGACCTGGTCCTGCTGACTCACGAGGGCTGATCTTCCTCGGTGCTCCCAATAACTTACTTATATGCAACCGTTTGAACTGACGATCATGGAAATGTCTCCAAGAGACTTTCTCATTTTGTGTGAATTTAAAACTGTCATCATGCTGTTCTGTCAAACAAATCCTGCTGCACACCGAGCAGAACGAACCCTGAGATCCATTTACTGGTTTAAGAGAGTTTATTTATATATTCAGTTTAAAGGATGACGATAAAAGAGAGAAATCAAAATCTCTGCCATCTCTTACATATCGAGCCTTTGTGTCTTAGCTACTTGCAAGCTAAGCACATGTTGTGCCCTCAGACTCCACAGTGTACACTAATGAGTCTGTAGGGAGGAACAGCTGTCGTCTAAGTGAAAACCTGACCGAGGCTGAGCTCTCTCACGCTTTCTCATCATTAACACCAGAGATGGAACCAATAACTGCCATGCTTTATCACCTGGAGGAAGTGAGAGGACGGACGTGGCTGTATTGATCAGAACAGTGCGACCGCTCTTGCTCTTGACGAAGGCGGTCGCACTTTCCTCCTCCTCCTCCTCTCACTGAGCTTCCCTGCTTAGCCTCTTATGTCCTTGTCTAGTCTCGTGTTTTTTGTATTACTTTCCCTGAAACACTCTCTCACAGTCTGTTCTCTAAAACCTAAAAGAGGAATTATGGGTTGGATCAACTGCTCCCTGAATGCAATCAACACCCCTTTCTCAACGAGAAGTCTGGGCTCGGGTGAGCCTGAGTGCTGAAGATATCTACCTATGAACCATGGTAACAGGGTTCTGATCGGAGCTGGCTTGGCCCTGACTTATCGAAGAATTAAGGAAGCGGAACCGGCTGTTCAAACCCCCACA
>NW_005187536.1:1290651-1293028 GCF_000239375.1 Pundamilia nyererei | reverse complement strand
GCTACCGATCTCCGAAAAATGCAGGTGTCCAGCACTGATGTCGATCGCCTAATGTGAAGAGGAAGATTATTGCAAAGCTCAGGACGATAGAGAACGCTCGGTCTCCTCAGTGATTTGGGGACTGAGAGCAACGGCTGCTCAGCTGACCGGAGCGAACGAGTGGGGACGACGAGCTTCAGCAGATCAGACAGATACGCAGGTGTTACTTAAAGATTTAAAAACCAATAAAATAACTTTAAAATGAATCCTAAATTCAATTGGTTTTGTTTGTGGCAAACTGCATTACATCCTAATATGTCAAATAACATCAATAATAAAACTGATACCAGATAAATAAAATGGATTGATCGATTTTTAATGAAATAATGACTTTTCCACTGTTGAGCGTCGCTCAGCTGCTCACAGTGAATAATATCATTTATAGTTTGCTCTATAAAACACATGTTTCACTCGGCACAGTTTTTAAAACGATCTCTCAGGTTTGCTGAATATTCGTCTTTAGCTTATTTGTCAGACGTGCAGCAGGTGGATGAATTTCTGAGCTGATGTCTCTTCACCACATTCATGTTACTTTTCCAGGGTCAACGTGTCGCCGTGAACAGACCAACGTTAGCCTAATGGGACATTTAAAAGTCGTCAGCCAGATGTTAAAGTAAACAAGCAACAAAGCTTTTCTCTGATAGTTTCATGAAACAGCACAAATAGAGAAACGTGTTTCTATTTGTTGTACACACACATTTCTAACCTTATATTTAATGTTTGATGACTCTCAGAGTTCCCTGAGGGAGGCTGGTTCCTCTAAAGTCTGTGTGATGGTCAAATTTAGGATAGTGCCTGGAGCCCTCTTATAGCTGTGTGGAGATGCAGAGGGAAGTGGAACTGTACGTTGTTGTCACATTGTTTATATAATGTGGTCTGGACATCAGCGGCCCTTCAACATCCACACCTCCATCACTGAAACCTTAAAGTTTTAATAAAACTCCTCCCGTACTGGTTGGAACAGCTGGACCTCACCTCTCACACACACACAATAAATGATTGTTGTTATGTTTATCATAAACCTACATATCGTGCTACTGCTGCTCCAGTTTGTGTGGTTGGTTACCAACTGCTGATGGTTACATTTATTATTCGCCTCGTCTGCTGCTCGAGTCGTTCATTCAGAAATATGATCGGTGGCTGTTTGTGTGTGTTTGTGTTTATAAGAAGTCTTTAGAACATCAAAGGAACAAATAATAACAATAGAACTGAATTACAAACACAATTACCAAGTAAATAAGTGATCAAACCTCAACTGACTGAACAGCGTTTCCTCTTCTGCTCTAAAGGGACATTTTACAGATAAACAGTGAACATCAGGGCAGCTTACCGTCCTGCTGTTTGTAACGGTGGGAGATGAAAACATTAGTGGGCTTCTCCACCCCCAAACTGAGAAACTCCACAGCCTGTTTCCCATACTTGTGAATCTTGAAGACCTCGTGTTTTAACCCAGTTCCATAAACGTAGTCCTCAAATATATCGATTCTGTACGGCTGGGAGATTCCTAAACATCCAGCAGAGAAAAGAAAGCAGATAAAATCAGGTTTCTGCAGCTTTGGGATTATAAAGTTTATATCCTGAGGTGCACGGACGAAGGACGACTGTGTTGTGTAAGAGGATTGGTGCTAACAGACACTGTTTAGAACCTTAACCTTGTGCCACATAAAAGCAATGTTAATCTGGCAATTATTTGATAAATAAAGTTGAGAAAAACAAAGAGAAGCATGAAACGAATTTGTGTAGATGAAAAAGTTTTCCATTTGTGTTTACCGTGTCTGTCGCTGATTGTCACCAGAGGGTCCGAGCCATCCAATCTCATGCTCCCTATCTGCGAGAGCTCAGGATCAGCCCAGTAAATTCGCTGGTTGAAATAATCAATGGCCAGCCCTGTGGGAGGATGAAGGTAAGAGATTCATTTACCTGACAAATTACACAGAGATCACTGTGGAGTCCCTCAGAGGAGGAGACCTTAAGGTCAGGACGGTTCCAGCACCAACGTTTCTCCGTCCGGTTGTTTCTATTCAACAGCTTGTGTTTAAAATCCTGAGAAATGACGGCGCCTTTTGGTCACGATGAGCTTTTTACAAGTCCACTGTTTCCCAGAAGTCTGACCGTATAATTGAGCACCAGGCTGCAGCATTTAAATAGCTGTGCATTTTTCCACTGATGATGAATTCCTCTTTGTGTGACCAAGACAGATCATAGCATCCTTGAATTTAAGGAGGCCAAAGCAGCTCTTCAAAACTAGATCAGCACTAAGTGCTTCCCTACAGGCGTACAACACATCCCGAGCAGCTGTACGCTGCTGCGTGTGCGCTGATTTGGATATATATATATA